>NC_061102.1:2234686-2312186 GCF_015104395.2 Macrobrachium nipponense | reverse complement strand
CCCCCCCCCCCCCCCCCCCCCCCCCCCCCCCCCCCCCCCCCACCCCCCACACCTCAGCAGCAGTGGGAGGGGAGCAGCGGCCAGACAAATGACAGATCTAATGGCATAAGCTTTCGCTGTCATGTTTCACAGTTCTGCATTTGTGTAATTAACTGTCATCGCAGACAATGGTTGGGGTTTTTTATATCCTCTTGAGTCTTTCCAAATCGCTTTATTTTTTGAGACAGAGTCTCGTGAGGTCTACCCAGGTTGCTTGCAGCAGCAAATTTGAACCAGTTTCTATTTTCTGTAAAACTAACTATTAAGGTGGTTTTGCCTGGGAACCCTCAGATCTTGAAGACTACTGAGGCTAGAGGGCTGCAAATTGGTATGTTGGTCATCCACCTTCCAATCATCAAACGTACCAAACAGCAGCCCTTTAGCCTCAGTAGTCTTTATTTTATTCAAGGTTAAAGTTAGCCATGATTGTGCATCTGGCAACACTGTGGGACAGGCAACCGCAGGTGGTGGTTAAGGGTCTAGGCGAATTTACCGACAGCAATTCACCGACAACAATTTACCTACAACAGTTCATCGACAACAGTTCATCTACATGCTCAGTTTATCGAGTGCACAATTCACCGACAACAATTGATAGAAAATAAAAAAAAAAGGTCTTAAACAAAATTCAATCGGTCTTTATTTAGGATATTAGTAAACGATGTATATTTTTTTTTTGTATTTATTAAACATGTTTAAAATATACAGGAAATAAAGCAACTGTACAGTCATGGTGGGCAAAATATTTAAGAAACAAAATATTTGAGAGAAATAAATAGATGTATAAAAAACCACAAATTGTTTTTATTTTAAAATCAGAAAGCAGATTATGGGCTATTGCCGCAGATAATCAGTGACATCGCTATATTGAAGAGTATTTTTCAACAATCCGTTTTATTCGTTTCGGAAGAATCACGGTATTTTCTTTCTTGATGGTTGAGATGACAGTACCAGCTAAGAATTAGTCAAACTTTTACATCATATAATTTTGTTCCTTCTTCAAGAAGTCGAAAACTTCATATATTAGGGTGGTGCCTAGCCCCAACTTGTGTTTCAAACTGTTTTCGGTGCCAGCCTTCTACCGCATATTTGTCTTCGGTAGAATAGTAAGAAGATTCATAAAAAACATTTCACATCTCGAGCTCCAAACAATGGGAGGTATACGACGGTTTCTTCTGTCAGGACGGCCTATCCACGTATCTTCAAAATAGTCCACTACGGCTTCTGCTTCACTCGGGAGGATATCAGCATCACATAGCAACTGACTACCGAATCAACAGGCACATATGCTATGGCGGGCAAATAACGGAGATTTAGAGCAAATTCTGCATCCTCTTCATATCTTCTTTTCGGTCCATTAGCCTGGATGGCACAAAAGATATGCTGAGATAAATGGAAGAAACATCCTTTTAATACCACGCTTGGGAATTCTTTTTTTGCATGCCCTTATCATTGAGTGTTTTCAAAATCAGTAGTTTATCGAGGAAGGAGACGAAAAAATGTGTATTGATCTTAATCTTCCCTAGTAGCGTTATTGTAAAGATGCTTCTTTGACTTATCTGGAAGTAATGCATAGACAAGTGGAATTGCTCTATTTCCTAGAAATCCATGGAATGTATATAGCTGATAAAACAACAATGGAACGGTTTTGAATGTTCCGCCCCCATACCAATGATCACTATTTGCTAGAAGATGAGTGTTACGTTTAGTAGCAAAAATTAATTTGCGATTTTCAGTTGGTCCAGAGTCGAAAATTAAACATTTTTCACCTCGAAACGTTTTCGTATACTCGCTAGTAAGAGTCAATTCACTTTGGCACTGTGGAAGTGGTGGCAGCCAATTATTAGTGCATGAGGTGCTTCTGCGGAAGATTTGCTTTTTTACGTATGTTTTCCACAATTTTTTGTGCTTCACTCTCGGCTGCATCACAAACATGATTATGCTCAGTCACTTCTGTTACAATTTCACCGTCACACGTAGTTACTCGCGCTTTGCACCTTATTTTGTGATATTTGCCACATTTCCAGTATATCTTATCTTCACGCTCCTTGTCTTTATAAAAGAAATAGCCATGAACAACAAGCTTCTTCTTCCCTTTTTCGGATTCTATAAAATGGAGAGGCATGATGGGCTATGTAGTGAAAATCTTTGTTAAACTAGACCATTTATATTTCTTACTGAAGTAAGAAAAATATACTGTTATTATTTTGAAACAAGCTAATTTGGTATTTAGTGCATCGGCTTTTTTCTAAACTACTTGTTTAGTATTAAAACCTATTGGTGATTTATTACTCGGTTTATTTCAATAACACCACCCCGTTTAGTATTCAAACCTTTATTTTATATGTGGCTGGCACAGTCTTGTTAGTGATCTTATCTTTTTTATCTTAGCTTAATTGTTGTCGGTGA
The DNA here is from genome assembly GCF_015104395.2 of Macrobrachium nipponense. Taxonomy (NCBI): domain Eukaryota; kingdom Metazoa; phylum Arthropoda; class Malacostraca; order Decapoda; family Palaemonidae; genus Macrobrachium; species Macrobrachium nipponense. The sequence continues at coordinate 2,309,738 of NC_061102.1, read as the reverse complement.
ATTGTGCAGTCGATAAATTTAGCATGTCGATGAACTGTTGTCGATGAATGTTGTTTCGGTAAATTGTTGTCGGTGAATTGCTGTCGGTAAATTTCGCCGGATCCGGTGGTTTTTAAAGCTTCATAGGCCTTGACTCATACAGCATTATACGCTGTACAGAAAACTCGATTGCGCCAAAGAAACTCCGTTGCATTTTTCTACTTTTTTTTTTTTTAGTAATGGTCGATGAGCTGGATTCACATCAACGTTTTGAAATCATTCACTAACGAGGCAAAAAAATAAAAAATATAAAAATCCGCTTTAATTTAGTCGATGATCAATATCTCCCTGTTATATTGTACCCATCAATACCAGTTCTTACTATTTTTTTATAAACATCAACGATTTTTGTCTTTTGTGAATCTGGTCTTCTGAAGATCCTTGAACCAATAACAGTAAAGGAAATAACATTCAATTTTCTCTGGCGTGGGATTTAGACAGCAATTTTTTTACATACGTAAGAAAATATATTTCAGAATTTCAAATTAAATTTAGGTTTTTTCTTCTGGGGAGATAAGATTGGTTTTTACAGTAATTCGTTCAATATGTCATGTGTGAAATAAAAATTAGTTTCATCTGTTCACCTGATTCACACGAAAAAAGCAAAGTGCATCGCCTGAATTTTTTTTTTTTTTGCAGTCCATTTAAAGGATCAAGTCGCAAAGCGAGCAGCTTTTTAGCAGCTGAATCCTGTAAATCCTCTTTCAATCAAAATCAGATAGGTACGTCATATATCTTTTCGTACAGAATAAATATGCGCTTGAACGGAAAATAATGAGATAAATCACAAAATAATTTGAATTATCCCACACAGGTTATTTTAGAAAATACATACCAAACCAAACGAGAGCCTGACAGGAGACTCGAGCAGGTTCTCGACCTCTCCTTAGTGTATATATACTATATATATATATATATATATATATATATATATATATATATATATATATATATATACATCTGTGTGTGGATTTCTTCACCACCAGTTTAGTGACTCGTGCTTATTATGAGAGTTTTATGAAGAATCAGTTTTATCCTACATCTAATCACCTCATAATACTATTTCTGTACCACTAGTATTTTCTTCTTCTAATCACCTTATAATACTAGTTCTGTATCCCGGGTATTTTCAGTAAAACAGTGAAATGATTTTTTTTCGTTGTTTGGTGGCAAGATTCACGGGGAGCCTCGGAGAATTCCATGGGCCGTGGCTGAGAGTTTCACTGAGAGTTTCATCATACAGCATTACACGCCGTACAGAAAGCTCGATTGCGCCGAAGAAACTTCTTTGGGGGTATTTTAGTCTTGTTGATTTTCCTGCCGTCGGAAATTTGTCGTGACAATGCAGGAAATATTCAACTTACAAATCGCTCACGTCAAGGAAAAGCAGAATTTTAAAAAAAATGCAGCGAGAGCCAAGATAAACGAAATGACTTTATAAGTTCCGAATCTTGAAAATAAAAAACTGTCGCCATCATTAACCGAATATCATTATTCAGAGGACCGTCCCAGTTCCTCAGAGGGTCTCCAACTTTGCTCTTTGAGACCCTGAGATCAAAAGGTGGGGTTTGTATCCTGTTAAAACCACCTCAATCTAAACCCTCTGCTGAATACATTATGCCTTTAATCACACAAAGACGTCGTCCTCCTCCTCTCTTTCAATGGGTGGTCTATTTCTCTCTCTCTCTCTCATATATATATATACATATATATATATATATATTATATATATATAATATATATATATATATATATCATATATATATATTTATTTATATATATATATTGATTGATAGATTGATTGATTTATTAATTCTTACTAGCATCGCAACGACGAGGTTATTGACGCCGCTCTATTATATATATATATATATATATATATATATATATTATATATATATATAGTATATATATATGTATTGTATCGTATATATATACACGTATATATATATATATATATATATATATATATATATATATATATATATATATATGTTAATTTTAAAGGCAACCTTATGAATAGGGGAACATATTAAAAATAATTAAACAACCAAAAACTCAGTTCCATCTAAGCAACCATATCAACAGGGTCACATCATCAAAAAAAATTTTTTAAAAACCGAAACTCATGACTAAGAAATCCCTGTCATGCAAAGCCAGATAAGGTCACGCAAGCAATATTACAATGTAACAATATATAAACCATCATCAAGCAAATAAAAGCCTTGAGATCGATTAAAATTAATAGAAGCAGGGTGGAGGAGAGATTTAGGAAATGAAGGAAAATGTTGGAGGGTAAAAAGTTCTGAGCCATTAAAGAAATAAAAAAATTTACACAAAAAAGAAAAAAGGTTCCACATCAAATGAAAATTAAAATAAGGGTATATGCTAAGTTCATAAATGGTGGGGCTGTTACAAGGTCAGCTGAGCTAATACTTACATGTATTATTTTCCAGCTCAAGGAACCAGGCTGATGTGTAGTGTAGTATGGCCACTAAGAGCATAGCAATTTCTTTGTTTGCAGACATGAAGCTTATCGTGACGAGGCAGAACGAAAAGCATTTTCAGAGCAACAATGAAAAATCACAGTAAATGCTATTGTCATATCACTAATAGTTAAGGATAGAGTTAAGCAGCTTAGTAACTGGCACGAGGAGAGATACGGTGCAATTAAAGAATAAAAACAATAAACATCCAAGAGGATTTGCTTGCCAATCTGTGCAACGTGATGATCTCTCCTCCAGGATTAATCTAAAACAATGAGCGTAGGCGGTCTTCACGAAAAAAAAAAAAAAAAAAAAAAATCAGAAACCTGGAAAAATGATTTCTTCGTAAAGAGAATGCATTTACTTGATTGCAGAGTACGCATAAAAAGTTGTTTCTCCGTCTGGGGTCATTGCATAAAACTGGATTAACGCGATGCCATTTCAAATGTGCTCTGGAGATTACGATTGGTAAACGAGGAGGGACGTTGTTGTTGTTTTAGATTTAGCTGGCCTTATGCAGCACAGTGTCCTCCTAATGATTTTGTTTATCTTTCTTTTAATCTCCTCCACACTGTTATTGTTTACACATATAGAGAAAGGGGGGGGTGGAAGAGAGAGAGAGAGAGAGAGAGAGAGAGAGAGAGTTATGTATGTAATGTGTTAGCATGCGGTCTGACTTTTAAAAGGATTTATTTTATTTTTATTTTTCTTTCCATAATGAGTTTTACCAAAAATCGTAATGCATTCTTCCGCTCTCGTTTCCTTCATTTTTTGTCTTTTGTTTTGTTTTGTTTTTTTTCCTTCCCCCCTAAATCCCAGTTATTGTGATTGAGGAGGGAAGCGTAAAATTTCCAACATTTTTACCGCAGAGTCGGATTTAATCATTAGGATTTTATCAATGACGGTAACTGCTTTTGACGCGTTGCTAAATATCTGGATATTTCTCCAGTCACGTGCGTAAAATTGCCGTCACCAAAAAAAAAAAAAAAAAAAAAAGCTAACAATATCGTCCGAATCACAGAAATAAAGCATTTGTTGAATTTAGCAAACTTATGACATTTATTCATTAAGGGACGACACATTCGTCTCTTAAAGGTAGGTCACTGTGATTTTTGCAATTATAGAGAAAGGAAAAAACCCTCCTCACACACGATCAAAATAAATTGATTATTATATTATTATTTTTTTTTTTTTTCTTTTTTTTTTTTTCTTTTTGCTCTATCACAGTCTTCCAATTCGACTGGGTGGTGTTTATAGTGTGGGGTTCCGGGTTGCATCCTGCCTCCTTAGGAGTCCATCACTTTTCTTACTATGTGCGCCGTTTCTAGGATCACACTCTTCTGCAGGTTGGTGTTCGTAACACTTATTACTGCAAGGTAGCTGGTGTTTTTCTTGCACAGGCTCCAGTGGATAAGGGCTTTTGCTACTGAATCATGCCTCTTTTTGTACTGGTTCTGTGCAAGTGCCGGACTTTCGCTTGCTATGTGGTTTATGGTTTCATTTTTTCATATTGCACTTCCCTACATATGGGAGAATGTTTTATTTGCCATCTATCGATCTTTGAATATATCTGGTTCTTAGGGCCTGATCTTGTGCCGCTGTTATCATTCCTTCAGTTTCCTTCTTGAGCTCTCCCCTCAGTTAGCCATTGCCACGCGTCATCGATGGCTAGTTCTTTAGTCTGTCTCATGTATTGTCCGTGTATTGTTATGCCATTCCTCTGTTCTGCTTGGTCTTTCTCCTGTCTCTGTATATTTCTGGGTCTTCTTCTACTTTTATCAGTCCTTCTCTTTGCCATGCACACTTGAGCCACTCGTCTTCACTGTCTTCATATATTGCCCCCAGTGCTCTGTTCTCGATGTTGACGCAGTCCTCTATGCTTAGTAGTCCTCTCCCTCATTCCTTTCGTGTTATGTATAGTCCTGTCCGTATTTGCTCTTGGGTGTAGTGCTTTTGGTTTGTGTATTGTCATATGTTTTTCCTGGTTTTCCTATTTATGCTTTGGAGTTCTGCCTTCGTCCATTCCACTATTCCTGTGCTGTATCTGATTACTGGCACTACCATGTGTTTTATGGCTTATCATATTCGCCGGCATTGAGTTTTGACTTGAGTATCGCCTTGAGGTCTCTGCATATATTCTTTCCTGATCGTGTCTTCATCTCTTGATGTTTTATATCCCCTCCTTCCATTATTCCCAGGTATTATGAGGAAGCTGATGATGTTTTCCCTCTGCCCCATACTATTTTTCCAGGCATTCTATTTGAGCCATGTGTGTGGTATCATGTCGAAGGGCGTTCCTATAGGCTATCCATGCCATGCTTAGGTTGGTTTTTCCTTCTCTTAACTGTTCTTCATTACCATTTTGTCTATCAGGAGCTGGTCTTTTGTGTCCCTACTACTTCCTTCTGAAGCCTTCAGTTGGTGGGGATGGTGTTTGTCTCTTCTAGGTAGTTGTATAGCCTTTCGCTGATGATACCTGTTAGTAATTTCCACATTATTGGTAGGCAGGTGATAGGCCTGTAGTTACTGACTATTATTTCCCTTACTCTTGTCTTTCTGGACTAAGGATGTTCATCCTATGGTCATCCATTTGGGTGCATGGTAATTTGTGATACAATGCTCGAGTTGCTCTGCTATTCTTGGGTGTAGGGCCTTGAAGTTTTTGGGCCAGTATCCATGGACTTCATCGGGACCTGGGGCTTTCCAGTTGGGCATTTTCTTTAGTTGGTGTCTGACTGTGTCTGTCGTGATGTCTGTGAATCTTTGTTTTATATTCCGTGTTTCTTCTTCCTTGACTTCCTGGAGCCATGTTGCATGTTTGTTGTGTGATACTGGATTGCTCCAGATGTTTTCCTAAAGTCTCTTACTTGGTTCGCCTTCAGGAATTTCTTGGTGGTTGTCTTCCCTTCTTAGTTGGCTGTATAGTCTTTTCTGGTTGGTTCCGAATAGTTTGTTCTGTTGGTATCCCTTATTCCTGTTCATGCACCGTTGGATCTTATGTGCTTTGGCCTTAAGCCTCTGTTTTACATCTTCTATTGTGTTGTTTATTCCCCTCTCCTCTTGTGTACTTTGTATTTCTCGTTCAGCTCCTCCCTTGTTTTCTTGCTTCTTAGCCTTTTTTCTGCCATCTCTTTCAGTTTACTCAAGTCAGATCTCATCACCATAATTTGCTTTACAAGGCGGTTGCTGTTTTGGTTTCTGTTGGGTTAGTTGTGCTGGTGGTGTTGGTGTTCGTATCCCCATCAGTTCTACTACTAATCTTGCTCCTGCATATGTCAAGTTATTTGTTTCTGTGATGTTGGTGGTGTGTATTAGTCTCATTATTTCATTGACCTCACTTGTTTTCTTACTTAATTTCTTGGTGTTGTAGGCTTTCATGGAGGGGGTCTTTGTTCTCTCTGTATCTGGTTTCATCCATTGTCTGATCTTTTCTACCCATTCCGTCCTGTCTGTTACTTCATCGGTGTTTCTTCGTATGTCGTTGTTTGATACCTCATCATCCCTGTCGTATTCTGTGGCATCGTCTCTCAGTTCGTCTTCATTTCCCTTTCAGATTCCTCTCTTTCTGATGGGGAGAACCAGTTCTTTTTCTTTATGTTCCTTACTTGGTCTGCCAGCCTCTGCTCTGTTTGGGGGGTATTATTCCTCTCAATCCAGATGTTGAGCAACCTTCTTCTATATCCTGTCTACGTCGGGTTGCTTCTGATGTATCATCTCCATATTTCCTTATTTTCTTCTCTTGTCCATTTCTTCCTCATTTACAGCTGAGTAGACTGAGGAAATTATGGTAAAGATCCTTTCCCAAGGAATCAACGCCGAGGAGAGCGATCACCCATCCAATGACTGACCGGCCCCAATGTTGCTTAACCAGTCAAATGACGGCCTTACCCACTCTGCCACGGCGCCACATCTTATTATTATTATTATTATTATTATTATTATTATTATTATTATTATTATTATTATTATTATTATTATTATTATTAAAAAATCCTCATAGTGGCACGTGTCTTCAAATGGAGAAACAAATCCACAGTTATGTAAATGTACATATATTTAAAGTTAAAACTTTAAGGATAACTTTCGGGAATCTGATTGATAAGGGGAACCGAACAGATTCCCAAAAGCTATCCTTAAAGTTATAACTTTAAATATATGTACATTTACATAACTCTGGATTTGTTTTTCCATTATTATTATTATTATTATTATTATTATTATTATTATTATTATTATTATTATTATTATTATTATTATTATAGGAAGGAAAAACTCTTCATACAAATTAAAATACCTTTATTATTATTATTATTATTATTATTATTATTATTATTATTATTATTATTATTATTATTATTATTATTATTATTATTATAACGTGCACGTTCTTGGTGTTGGCATCGTCTGCTGTATCACAGGTTTCTAGTGCAGTTTATAATTACAAATATATATTAATATTACTGGTACATTTTGAACATCGAGAAATTACTTGAATCTGTCTTACACAAGTATTTTTCTTTTCACTGGATATCCAATTCCATTTTGCGAAATTCATACTCCATAAAACGAACTATAAATGCTGAATGATTTGCGTCTTTGTAAAGATAACATTTGTTGTTATTGTTAGTAATCTTGGATTACATTTTATACAAGTATTGTAATTCAGAATGTTGTAACTTTAATATTTTTTAGAATATTTAATTGCTTCTTTGAAAAGATAACATTTGCTGTCGTTGTTAATAATCTTGGATTACATTTTATACAAGTATTTTAATTCAGAATGTTGTAACCTTAATATTATTTTTAGAATATTTAAAGCAAGAATTTCTTTGGACCCAGTGAAATATTTCTAGTACGAGGAAAATTCACGGTTCATTTTGTACGAGTATTTTATTTCAGAATGTTGTAACCTTAATATTTTTTCTTAGGATATTTGAAGCAAGTATTTCTTTGAACATAGTGAAATATTTTAAAAAAGAGGAAAATTCAGTGCTGTATATGCAGAAAATGAGTGAGACCCATATAACGGTTTCCTCCCTACCGTGGTAATACGACAATAATATCTCTCCAGGAGATTCCGAAAATCGAAAGAGATCGACAGAATGACAGACAGAGAGAGATGTGTTGCTTCCAGACAGACAGACAGACACAGAGAGATGTTTTGCTTCCACTGCAATGCCCGAAGTGTCCAAGGAATGCAGTAGGAGATTAAGAGAACAATATAAACTGGAGCTGACCAATGGGGGAGTTGGATCTTGTGGGCGTTCAAGGACGATAGGGAATGACAGAGGAAGACCTGAGCTGAGTTTTCGCGTTTAATCTAGGCAAGGGACCAATTAAAAGAGCTTAAGGGAGGATAGAGAGGCACTTGAAAGCGAGTGTGTGGATTCCTTCCAGAGGGAGACAAGCATATTGCAGAAACTGGTACAAACTGAAACCTTTCTGGCATTGGAGTATGTACTACACATGTCACCACCAAAACTAAATTAACTGTAATAAAATTTTACGATTTGGCTGTATTTTTTACTTACAAAAGAGAAACAGAGGGAGACAAGAATATTGCAGAACTGGTGCAAACGGAAACCACCTGAAGAAAATTAACAGTAATAAAATTTCGCGATTTGACTATGTACTACACTTGTCACCACCTAAAGGAAATTAACAGTAATAAAATTTGGCGATTTGACTATGCAATACGTTTGATACCACCTAAACTTAATTAACAGTCATAAAATTTGGCGATTTGACTATGCGCTACGCTTGATACCACCTAAACTTAATTAATTTTGCGATTTGACTGTATTTTTTACTTACAAAATAGAAATAACTTCACTCAGTTCATAAGTTGCCAACAGAGGGAGACGAGAATATTGCAGAACTGGTACAAACAGAAACCTTTTTGGCAGTGGAACCTGCATACTACACTTGCCACAGCCTGTAAAAATGAACAGTAATAAAACTTAGCAATTTGACTAATATTTTTGACTGGCAAAAGTGAAACTTCCCTCAGTTGCCAATTATGAAATTTCTGTGGCCTCGGTATTTGACAATTCATTAAAATTTGAAGTTCATTTTTGCTTTTGCTTTAGTTTGTAGGATGAGAAGTACAGAAAGTTTGTGAGGACTGAACAGAAAATATTTAGTTGCTAACAAACTCAAATGCGTTAAGATTAGATGAAAATAATACAGATGTTCAGTTGGAATTTCTTAAATTCGTTCTTTGTTACAAAACCTTCATGATGTGCAAGAGAGAGAGAGAGAGAGAGAGAGAGAGAGAGAGAGAGAGAGAGCTCCTAGAATTCAATAGAGCACCACACCTTCAGTACAAAGTCAAGATTGAAATTGTGTCTTTTAGGCGCAATAAAACCCTTCGTAATTCACCAATTTGCTAGACTTTCTGTAAGAGAGAACTGATGTATAAATGTTATGAAGTAAGGAATGAAAATTAACCACCGATGGAAGTTCAAATTAGTCGCATCTTTTTTAAGATTGAACAGTATGGATCTTAAAAAGCATTTCTATAGTGATAAAATCCGAGTGAATCTTTCTTGTTTGTCCGGTCAGGGTGTGGGCGGGGTGGGTAGGGGATCGATAAAGTAGGTGGAGACATGACACATCCACCCTCCTGCAAAGCTGTTTGTCCGCACCGGGTCGGGCTTGTTCGGTAGGGGATCTAGAGGGTAGGGGAGACATGACACATCCACCCTCCTCCTGCAAAGCTGTCTGTCCACCCCGAGATCAGGCTGGATAGGTAGGGGCCCGATAAAGTATGTGAGACATAACACAACCACCCTCCTCCGGCAAAGCTGTCTGTCCACACCGGGGTCGGCTGGATTGGTAGGGGATCTGAAGGGTAGGGTAAGGTAGACATGTCGCGAAGCGCCCGGTTGCAGCTCAGCGTAGCGCGCGCCATCAAGCTCGTATTTTTATAACAGCCACTCAGTCACAGTGACCTAGTTGTCAAGAGGAATAAAAAAAACTGTTTTTGCTGCGTGATTTAAACATTGAATGACAAAATAGGAAGCATTGTTTGTTTAAACCTTTTATTCGACTACAATGGAATTAAAAGGCTTAATGCAACTCATCATAAAAATGAAAAAAAAAAAATTAAAAAAAGCAAATCTACGTGCGTATGTTTGATTTTTCAGCTGCTGTTCGTAACTAGTATTTTACGTTGCGTTAAAGAATTGATCTTTTTCGTCAAGTTGATAATGTTTTTAGCGCAATTTTAACAGTATCTTTTCTCTGAAGATGCGTTAAATATATTTTTTGTTTGCGTAAAGTCTCTCCTTATTCGCATAATCAAAAAAGTTAACACCTTATGCCGTGAAAGGTTGTTATGGTACTGCGAAAGGTCCGATAAGAACAGGTCAAAATCGATGAACCATTATTATTTTTTTCACTGATTTCTCTCTTGCCTCAAATGATGCTAAGGTATTTAAAGAGAAAATTAAGCCATGCTAACTTTTGTTTAGGGGTACCGTATTTCTAACCCTTTTCTAAGGGACTGTAAGTGTCATATTGCCCGGTAATATGAATGCTAAGTGAGAGCCGAACATGCTCTTCCCCCCCCCCCACCCCCCCCCTCCCCCCCCCATACCCACACCCTCAAGGGCCCCCTCCCCCGACCCACCCCCAAACTTCTCATTTTCCTGTTTTAATCACCAGAATTTCTCGTGATTTACTCAATACGGGAAGGTCTTGTAACATTCATGAATAACACTAACTCTCCTAACAGCGATGAACCTTACTTTCTTTCCCCTTTTTAATAAACATAAAATTTCACACAAGAATCTTATCTTATAATAATGGCTTACGTAATGGCTGTCCGTCCGTCTGTCATTCAATCACTGCCAGACGGCTGGTCCGATGGGCATGAAATTTGGCAGGGTGATAGTGGGGACCCCTAAGATGTGTAGTGACGCGGATGGCCCAAACGTAGAAGTTAAGAGTCATCCACCCTAAAGGAAAATGGCCCAAGGAAATATTTTCTGTCGCTTGAAGAACACTTTAGCTTATTTTCATTTACAGTTTCTCGGAAACACCTCCTGCTGTAGAGCGTTCGTGGAACTCTTGTCATTAGTGTTACTTCAGATACCCTCACGTTTTAATTCCAGGGCTCATTAGTTCTAGATACGCTCGTTTTAAACCACTCCAGGGCAAAAAAATGAATGAATTTCAACGAGAGTACTTTTACTATATTCATTCTAAAATATTTAAGTTCTCGCGGCCTGTTTTTAAATTCATATATTTCCCCCAAACTTAACATTTTTAAATGCTTCACCATCATTGCATGAATACTTAATAGATAATAAAACATCCAGTTAACATAGAGGAAATCTTTCTTTTCTATATTAGTGGCTAGCAATAATGACAACAAAATTACACATGACTTAAGAAAAATATATTCTAACAATAATACCTTCGCGTCGTCTTAATGTCGTACTTTATTCCAATTGCAATTTGTCTTTTTACTAATTTTATCAGATGATGCTACTCACTTATTTACTAATTTGGTATATTTAAGTCAAGGGTACAAATGGAAACTCACTCAATCGTATCTAAGTTTTTCTCCATTACAAGAAGACGTTGTTTCCTCGGAATCTGGTCTGTTAATTTCTCCAAAAAAAAGTTATATAATTAAGAAGTAATTAGTAATTCATCATACAACAAAAGCAAGCTTCATTAACGACTTCCCTTCTTGGAAATTTTGGTCAATTATATGTTTTTTTTCAAATAAATTTCTTAACAAAAGATTTTTACAATGTGAGATCGATGAAGCATCAGCATTACTCAATTTTAAAAGTATTTACACTTCTTTCCTGCACTGTCAGAGAGAGAGAGATAGAGAGAGAGAGAACCGAAATGGCTATGAATTTGCACTTTATTTATTCAAGTTGAAATGTATAGAGGGAGAGCATTTCTGAGAACTAGATTGAATGGCTTCAGCTCACTTTGTTATTTTCCAAATGGAACTTGAATGAATGACCGCCGTGGGAATTTCCCTCCCAAAACAGAACAAATGTATCTGGAAACTTCAATGAAACGTTTCAAGGAGAAGAAATTAAGATTTACAAAAACGAAAGCGATTTTGAATCGTGGAAGGAAATAACTAATAATATTGGTGAAGCCATAACATATTTTTTAAATCTTTCTTTTTCTTATGCAGAAGCGATTGTTCCTCTGCCAATTTCTTTCAAGATACAGTTTGTTTTTCTTAAATATATAAAGGAAGCATCTCAGATCTATCGGATTCAACGCAAACATTACTTTGACTATAAATCTAACACAAATGTCAAAATAGATCAGTAACAATATTACCAAGCAATTGTTGTCTATCATAAATATATATCAAACAGGAATATAACATCGAAACCACAGTTTGGATTAATAAAAGGATTACCGTGCAAAATTCTAGTTTAACCGAACCCGTCGAGGTACAATTGCGGGAATAATTGTTGAAACAGCGAAATCATCTTATCTTAGAACTGCAGATACGAGATTTCAATATACGATTTTGACGCCAGAATTACATACAAGGCGTGAGTGACCTTTAGTTGAACATTCTATCACTCAGAATACTGTGATGTTTTCTCTGTTGATTGAGGAACACTGATTTTGAAATGTATCAGCTACTAGTCCGACAAGATATTGCCGCATCTGGTATTGACATTTAGTAATTATTATTATCATTATTGTTATCATCATTATTATCATTATTATTATTATCATTATTATTAATCTTATATGCTATTAGAACCTCCCTACGCTAAAGACTCCACACTGCACCATTAACTTATCATGATACAGAGAAAATGAAAATAAACAAGGCGTAATCTGACCTCCAGCTTACTCGGGACGCGTGCAAGATTTTCACCTCACGCATAAGATGTAAGCATTATATTCTTAACTCTTAATGTAAAACGTTCTAAAATCTATGGTCAAATAGATCCTTGTTTCACCAACGCAAATCAAAATAAATACGCTTTGCTTAGTTAGAAACTATTATTTTGTGATTTTTAACAAGCACGTTATTCATAGTTTACATTTTCAATCTAATAAATAAACCATGAATATCCTATCCTAAAATTCCTGTATCTTTAACACAACGCGAAACACATTTTTCAGACCTTTTAAGGTTCTTCCATAGGCCTTTCCTACCCCCCACACCAACAACAGGCTCTTCCATAGGCCTTTCCTAACCACCCCCACCCCCAGCAACAACAACAACAACGAAGTATTTTGTAAGGCTTACTCCCCGAGTAAGCGAAAATCAAACTCAGTTCATCCAGCACTCAACACGAAGACATGGAAAGACCAAACGAGATGACACGACTGTTTTTTTTTTTTTTTGTTTTTTTTTTTTTTTTTTTTTTTTTTTTTTTTTTTTTTTTATGCAAACATCGTGTCTCATGAAATCAAGGTTTTACGTTCTACATTTTAACGATATCTAAACACCGCCTTATTTGTCGAATCACCGACAAAGGTTAATTGGTTTTAGAAAACGCTATATAATGGGGCTTGGTCGTTAGTCATCATTATATATCCAGTAACTTGGGGAAGTTTCTCTCTCTCTCTCTCTCTCTCTCTCTCTCTCTCTCTCTCTCTCTGTCTTCCCTCTTCGCTTCGTTTCCCTATTTTCAATCTCTCTTCTTCCTCCTATTCACCTTCCCCCATCATTAGTCTTCGCTTCACCGAGCCCTATCCGCCCCCCCCCCCCCCACCCCCCCCCCCCCCCCCCCCCCCCCCCCCCCCCCGCACCTACCCCCTCTTCCGACCGAGGTAATATAATCTCGGACCCTTTGTTTGCGACCATCAATCAATCGTTCTTCTCCTGCTTTCCTCTACGATTCTAATTTGCTAATTAGTTCTCATTTGACAACGATGATTTGCTTGTTTTTTATTTTTTATTTATTTTTTGTGAATTTTAAATTTTTGAGTTGATGGGATTATCATAAATCTCTTGTTTTTCGGTGCGGTCGAATTAAAGAATTATCCCCTAATCCGTCATCCCCTAATCGGTCACGAATTAAAGATTTATCATCTAATCTGTCATCCCCTATTCGGTCACGAATTACATATTTATCCCGTAATCCTTCATCCCCTAATCGGTCACGAATTAAAGATTTATCCCCTATTCTGCTACGAATAAAAGATATCCCCTAATCCGTCGCAAAGTGGTTTTGATTGATTTTTTTTTCCTGTTTGTTAAACAGAATTCCCTTTCTGATTAATAAACTTCTTGTCTATTTAACATCAGCGTTTCCTCTATAGCTGAGGATTACCTCATCAACATCATTTCGTCTGTTAGCCATTTGCGAATCCTGTTGCTATTTTTTTTTATTTTTTTATTTTTTATTTCGTCTATCCGGAGGATGTCTAAAGTTCAAGCGAAAATGTAATGCATTACTACTCTAATAATATACTTCTTTTATTTTCAAATACTTTTTTAAAGTTTTAAAAATCTTTATTTTTTTTTTTATCTATTTATTTATTTTTTCTTAAGTGGGATCTTTTTTTTTCTGTATTTTCTTTTACTTCCTCTTGCTTCTTAATAATGAACACCTTTTTTTTTATCCCCATGTTCTTTGGAAGTTTCTGGAATCAAGTCATTGGCCCCTTAGTGGGCTTGTTCAATGTGAATTGGGTTCATCTACTTAATAATAATAATAATAATAATAATAATAAAAATAATAATAAGTAATAAAAATAATAACAATAACCAATAATAACTATTATCTTATTATTATTATTATTATTATTATTAAGTTATTATTATTTTATATTATTATTAATATAATGTTGTAAAAGATTTGTCGTACAAAGTAAACAGGAGACGTTTTCTTGAGCGTTTTCATCATCAAGTTAGCGGACTTCACGTAGAGCACTGTGGGCATTACTGAAGGTTGTTTGCATCGTGTCCTAACGGACCATATCTGCACCCACTTTCAAACCTATTTGTCTCTCCGTCCGCACTTTTCCCGTCCGCCCTCAGATCTTAAAAACTGCAGAGGCTAGAGGGCTGCAAATTGGTACGTTGATCACCCACCCACTAGGCATCAAACATACCAAATTGCAGCCCTCTGGCCACAGTAGTTTTTATTGTATTTAAGGTTAAAGTTAGCCACATTCCAGAGTCTGGAATGTGGCCACCACCGGGCCTAGGCTGAGAGTTTCATTGGCTGCGGATGAGAGTTTCGTACAGCATTTATAAGCTGTACAGAAAACTCGATTTTTACATGTTTCAAATTTCACAGGGACGTGAAGCTACACGTCTGCTATTCATGAAAAATATCAGAATAACTGTGAGTATTGAAACCAAATTATTAAGGCACCTGAATCATTAGCTCATTTCTTAGTTATATCCATAACAATCAAAGGACAGCACAGTCGAAAGGTCCTTATAACCGTAAAGAACAGGAGGTCGTCCAGAGCTGCAGAGAGAAATGAAGAGACTGGATACTGATAACAATATTCTCCTTCGGACAGAGCAGAGAATTATGACTTGTTTTATCTTTTAACGGATTTTTCTCTTCTCGCTCTTTTTGGTAAATGGTTTGTTGAGAGATAAGAATTGGGTGCAGAATCCATGGGGAGAAAGGGAGAGAGACAGAGGCAGAGACAGAGAGAGAGACAGAGAGAGAGAGAGAGAGAGAGAGAGAGAGAGAGAGGCAAGGAACAGATCGATATATCAGCATTCAATCTTCGTCACAACCAGATCAATTCGCGAATGGTGATTTATACATTGATACATACATACGTACATCTATACGTATGCATGTATACTACATACATATACATGTAGATATGAATCATGTCACATTACCGTGAATTCAATATATAACGCAATTTTAAAGCTACAAATCTCCTTTAATATCTAATTCGCTCTACCTCGGAATTAGTATATTTTCATATATGTTAACCGAAGCGGAGTTTTTTAGTCGATATATATATTATATATACAGTATATATACGTATATATACATAGATATATACAGTATATATATTAGTATATATTTTAGTGATTATACATAGCGTATACAATATATATAATAGTTATATACATAGATTAATATAATATATATATATATAATATATATATATATATATTTAATTCTCTCCTGAGTTTCCATCACCGTTAAAATTTTTACCCCCTGGACCCCCTACTCTCCCACACCCCCCCACCCCCGTCACGTGTGCAACCGCTCAAACCCCCTAACCAAAATAGAGCTGGAATTCCGTTTGTACTTAAGCTCCCCCGAAAGCTTTTCAGTAGCTTTTGGACACCCATGACACACGAGGATTTATCAATACACTCCCGGGCAAATTGATGGTGGCTTGTCCCGTGATATATAGCACAGGAAGAGAGGAAGAAGTATAAGGGGGGTAGGGGGTGGGGGGGGGGGGGGGGTTACGAATGCAGTTCGTTTGGATGACTCATTCTAGTAAACGGAAAGTCATGTAAATGTATATGTATATGTATAGGTACAATAAAACAAATAAACAAATACCACAGAAAAATGTCAGGCAGAAATCCAATGTCTTAGTAAAGACGAAAGCGCTTGGATTTCTGCCTATCATTTTCCTGTGGTATTCGCATATTTAATGAAGTCACGTGCATCTACTGTGATTTTTTAAGAATATATATATATATATATATATATATATATATATATATATATATATATATATATATATATATATATATATATATATATATATATATATATATATATATATACATATATATATATATTTATATATCTGTTTATATATACTTGTATTTGTAGGTATAAATTTTGGTGAGTGTATGATGTATTGCAAATAACATTCTAATGTATTATAGCTTTTCACGGAAAAATTAAAGAAACGAAATCCCGTAATAAAAGAAAATAATAAAATTAAATATATTAAGCCCAAATCGACTACAAACGAATCAAATATGCAAAAAGATCTGTCACCTTCGGATCGTCTTCGACGTTTAAAGGCTTAATTGTTCACTTCAGGCGGGAATGGCAGGCTCATCGATTCCCGGTTCGATCTGGAATCTTAGGAATACCATCTCGACCGTGATAAAACTGGTGCCCCTTCACAGTACGAATTAGCACTTTGTTAGAATTTCGTTGTTAATTACTCAATATTCCACTTCTCCGTTATGAGTAAAATTTCATCGATTTTACCTTTTATAACATCGACATTTAGAATGTTGTAGCAAAACTCATTATGTTTCTAAAAAATCCACAATTATATATAAATTATATTACTATGTAATTATGG
Source organism: Macrobrachium nipponense (assembly GCF_015104395.2). Classification (NCBI taxonomy): domain Eukaryota; kingdom Metazoa; phylum Arthropoda; class Malacostraca; order Decapoda; family Palaemonidae; genus Macrobrachium; species Macrobrachium nipponense. Next base: position 2,292,936 of record NC_061102.1, on the reverse strand, counting down.
ATTTAATATATAATTGTGGATAAAAAATACACAATTATATATTTATTATATTACTATGTATTATGGTGATAAATATAGGGAATTGTGGATAAAAATACACAACTGTATATTAAAGTATATTACTACGTAATTGTGGATTATTCTATAACTGACTGTTCCTCATTATTTTTATCATTTCCACTTTCACTTAGTCTCGTTCATGGCCCTGAATGACTTATGGGTCTCAGCGCTTGGGCTTTACGTCTAAATCACACATTCCTGTGGTATTGTGCTTTGAATTGAGTTCGGCAATTAATTGATTTATGTCTATATATTTTTTGCGGATTATAATATTTATTCAAAGTGAGTCTGTCTTGCGCAAGATTATTTTATATAATATGAATAATAATAAAGTATTCCTCTAGTTTTGTAAGTCTAGTATAATATTAGTCAATGAAGTAAATACAATATCGTTTGCACTTTGACTTATGGTATTTGGTTTAAATGGATGGTTAATATGAGTTTTAGGCAGTTAAATGGATTGGTAATAAGTATAATACTACATTATTTTCTTGTCGTAGAGATAGTTATTAACCTTTTAATTGGATTGGTAATACTAAAAAAAACCTTAATTCTTTTCGTGAGATAAATTATTAAGCTTTTAATGGATTGGTAATACTAAAAAAACTTATTTTTCTTTTTCGTGAGATAATTGTTAACCTTTCAATAGATTAGTAACACTGAAAAACCTTAATTTCTTGTCGTGAGATAAATTATTAACTTTTAATAGATTGGTAATGCTACGAAACCTTAATTCTATTCTTGAGATAAATTATTAACCTTTAAAAAAAGATTTTATGTTAGGTTTGAATTTTTTTCGTGAGATAAATTATCAACCTTTAAAGAAAAATTTTTATGGTAGGTTGGACGTGACGTAATTAACGCTGGAAATGTGGCCACCCATTCGTGGGTCTTCCATCGACAACATCGACATAACCGTATTGAAACTGGGCCTGTTTTGACTCTTAAATCCGCTGGGGGTTATTTCTGCTAGCCTTTTCCGGCGTCTTGTAAAAGCAGCTGGAAACTCAATAAAGGAGGGGAGCTGATTCTGGAAGCGATATCAACCGGTATTGGATTCCGATAGACGCCGGTTATAGTATTCCCTGTTTAGTAAAAACTGACGGAAGATATTTATTTCGGTCTATTGGCATTTATTGGAATCGACGACGTTACGAGCCATGTTCTGATTACGTAACATTGCGAAAAATGTAAACTAAAAATATCAGTGAAGTAAAGCCGTATTTTCCTTATGAATTTATTTAGCGGTAACATATTTTATATTTGTGAGAAAATTAACGTGAATTCCTTAACTTTAAGGTAAATATAAAGCAATATTTCTCTTATGAATTTGATTATCGGTAATATATTTGATGTTGTTAGGAAATTGTCGAAAATTCCTTAACTTTAATGTAAATATAAAGCAATAATTTTTGTATGAATTTGTTTAGCGGTAACAAATTTGATGTTGTTAGGAAATTGTCGAAAATTCCTTAACTTTAAGGTAAAAATAAAGCAATATTTTTTTATGAATTTGTTTTTGCTGTAACATATTTTATGTTTTTTTAGAAAGTTAACGAAAATTCCTTATTGCAAAATCAACTGAGTAGCAATTAAGGTTTCAGTTCCTTTAAGTACTTACCTTCATAAACTGAAAATGTCATTATTTTGCTTGAAAATAAATTATTATACATATTTTACACTGATTTTAATTTTAATTTCAGCACGTGTGAATTATATCCTTGTATATCATATGAGTAGATTATGTATATAATTACTCTCTCTCTCTCTCTCTCTCTCTCTCTCTCTCTCTCTCTCTCTCTCTCTCATTAGTTTAATATCAACTAATATCAGCTTCATGAGGAGAACATATATTCTAAGCGCATTTGCGATATTAATTAGCGATTTCCTTGAAGAAGATTTACAAGTTTCTGTCATAAGGATGCAATTAAATCTGTATTCATATATATACATATCATATGATCTATTATCCCTTTTCAAATCAATTCAATAACAACCAACGGTGCATTATATCTCCGCAGAGATATGATGAATGATGTATAATGAATGGGTGAAAATATTCCAGTTCACGTCAGTTCATATTCATCCTTAATAGTAGATATCTTCCAGGCCAGTTGAAAGACGGAGGAGAGAGAGAGAGAGAGAGAGAGAGAGAGAGAGAGAGAGAGAGAGAGAGAGAAGGAAATATTACAATTGAGAGAATTGTGCATACAATTCTCTCAGATTACAAGAGATAATTTGGGAGAGATTATTGCTCCATTTATATGTAGAATGTTTATATATATATATATATATATATATATATATATATATATATATATATATATATATATATATATATATTGTAAACAAAAACCTGATCAGATTTCACGAATATGGTATAGCTTTTTAAAGCAATTCATTAGTGAACAAAAGGTTTGTAATTGTATTAGTTTCTCCTCTTACAAAGATGTTTGCGGCAGGGCGAGTAGAGAAAGGTCAATAAGAGAGAGAGACAGACACAGAGACCTTACAGACCTTACATCTTGTTCGGGTTGCCCCAGGTCCCTCAGTGTGAAGCACCTTTAATGTCTAACCAGAGAGTTGCTAGTAAATCTTCCGGTATATTTTGCATCCTCCAATCTTGGATGGTCTGGGAGAGAGAGAGAGAGAGAGAGAGAGAGAGAGGGGAGAGAGAGAGAGAGAGAGAGAGAGAGAGAGGAGAGAGAGAGAGGCCAATTTTCTGTGAGATTAGCGATCTCTCAATATTTTCAAAAACGCTTTATCTGTTACTGTCGTTTGGGGGTCAGAATTGCATCAAGACAAAAATAAATCTTTCTAATCTTCAAATCAAAGAAACTAGAACAAAGAAATTCTAATCATAAAAAAAAACAAAAAAGTAGTTGCGAAATGGGGTAACAAATGAACGAAAATGAAAAACAAATCCTGAGAATAATCTTTCATATATGAATGGAGTAACTAACCGACCCTAATTATCTCTTGTGATCCGAGAGAATTGTATGTGCAGTTCTCTCATTCGTAATATTTCCCTCTTTGTTACACGTCCCCTCTCTCTCTCTCTCTCTCTCTCATTTCGAACATTCCCAGCAATGATGTGTATTATAAATATATAATATAGATATATAAATTTATATATATATATATATATATATATATATATACTATATAATATATATATTATATATATATATATAATATATATATATATGACACGAATTTGGTGTAGCATTGTAGATCTGATTGCATTAGTTTATCTTCTACAAAGATGTTTGCAGTACAGAGAGCGAGAGAGAGAGAGAGAGAGAGAGAGAGAGAGAGAAGCGTTTCGTGGGAGACAGATGAAAACGACGCTCGATATTATCAGCAAAATCCAACCATAATTTAGCGGATTTATTTATACGTTAATTAATGAGCTTTAGGTTAAAAGCCTTTTTTAAAACTCTTATCGCCCCTGAAACCAAATTTCCTCCCTACCCCCAGCCATCCTCCCCCCTCCCTCCAAAGAGGTTCCTCGCTAACAAAGGAAACATTTCCTTGCTTGGAAAGCAAAATTCCTTGTAAAAAAGGCCCTCGCCGCTTTCGGGGGGGGGGGGAAACGGCTTACTTGGGAATTTATTTTACGACGGGCGACTTTGCTTACCTGTAAGTCTCCTCCAGCCCCTCCCCACCCCAACTACTCCCCACACCCCCCATCCACCTCTACTAGTATTTCGGACGCAATGTTTGTCATGCCGTTGGTATAATGGCCTGAAATGATCCCAAAATATGCGCTCTCACTGATGCATCGCCATTATGGTAAGCAATACTGGCGAAACGAAATATACTACAGCTGATAGGAAATCAGAACTGTTCTCTCTCTCTCTCTTTGATATTAAAAGAAGCTAAGATTGACCCTGCTGACCTGGAGATTAGGTTTCCTGCCCAACAGACTTTTGGTGACCACACCCTTACCTCAAGGATTAATCCATTGACCATCAACTCAAGATATCAGAGCGACAAGAGGGGATTGGCAACACTCAAGGAAACCAGAACAGCCATCACATAAATGACAGCTCAACGAGAAGAAGTTCCAGAAGATGCTGGGCCTTGACCCAGGCTAACATCCCAAACATCTCTTGAAAATAGGGCTTGAAAGTACTCGAGTGTAACAGTAAAACTAAATGTAAAAATACTTAGAAGTAAACAAGTTACAAAGTGATTTTGTGGGTTTCTTTTTCAATCTTCTGAAGAAAACTGAAAGAAGTTTTTGTTTGGTTCATTATTATTATTATTATTTCAGTAGATGAAACCTATTCACATGGAACAGTTCACCAAAGGGGGCACTGACTTGTAATTCAAGCTTCTAAAGAATGTTGGTTTCAACCTCCCACAGCTAAGGACCTCACCACACTGCACCAGTAACTGATCATGATACAGATCCAGTGATTTATCAATGCCCCCTGGGGGGAGACGCGAACCTGCCACATCATTGCACGCAATCCACGACTCTCACCACCCAATACCAGCAGCGGATCAGGAGTAACCTACCGTTAAATGTACCCATTGGTCGAGAGGAGACAACAAACGTCCATCTAAATAAAAACGTTGTTGCATACCCAGTAACCCAGAAACGCTGGTGGGAGGGGGAGAACTCTATAACGATAGCTGTAAAGAACAACTATTGGAACTTTGTTCTCCCACTTTTAGTCATTGGCAGGAATGTACCGCAGGAAATATGTTCACGTAGGAATATCTTTGAATGGTTGACGATTATACGAATGAACGAGAGAGAGAGAGAGACGAAGAGAGAGAGAGAGAGAGAGAGAGACGAGAGAGAGAGGAGAGAGAGAGAGAGAGAGGTTGACTTGAAAAAGAAGGAAATATTACAATTGAGAGAGAGATACGTAGATCATGCTCTTTAAAATCTTATGCAAATTCCTTCTCACTTGTAATGAATGTAGCTTAAAAATGTATATCTCTCTCTCTCTCTCTCTCTCTCTCTCTCTCAGGGAAAAAATGTAGATCAAAACCTTATGCAAATTCCTCCTCATTTGTAATGTAGGTTAAAAAATTTATATATTTCTAGGCTACCTTCCCTCCCCCGCCCCCGCATCTCTCTCTCTCTCTCTAGCTCTCTCTCTCGTCTCTCTCTCTCTCTCTCTCTCTCGCTCAGGGAAAAAGGGTAGTTGATTAAAAATTTATATATTTCTAGGCTAGCTACCCCCCCCCGCCCCACCCCGCTCTCTCTCTCTCTCTCTCTCTCCTCTCTCTCTCTCTCTCTCAGGCAGAGCTTGTCGTCATGTCGTTTGCAAATAGTATCCTGTATCGAGGTCATCTCACCTGATCCGCTTACTTTACAACGCAACGGAGACCCATTTTGGACAGTATTGCCCTGTCGGAGAGCCTAAGTGTAAACAACTCGGGGGGGGGAGGGGGGGGGGGGGGGGCCCTGGAGGGGGGCCGAGTATCAGCTCCCCAAAGCTCACACGTCCAGTACGCTCGCATCTGCGGCGCTGTTGTCTAAAAGACGAAGGAAAGATTTAGATTAACAGCTTTTTCAGAATCGTGATGGACAGAGTGTTGGTCATTATATAAAAACAAAAAAATCGTCTGTTTTAAGATGTGGGTTTATACAGCCTGGCGACGCAGGAAGGTCAGCCAAATTTATGAGCTCCTGAGTTGACTGTTGCAAATGGTGTACTTATTTCCGAGGGTCATTCTCAGTATTGTTTCTCTTTTGATGCTCTCAGTATTACATAAACTATTTTGTGAGGGTAAGTGCTGCTCCTTCTCAATAATTATATATTTTGGAATAACTGGTATTTCTCTCTCTCTGAGCCATTAAAGAAATGAAAAATTAAAAAAATAAAGAATAGGTTTTATAACTGATTCCACATCATATGAAAATTGTTAGTATACGTATACACGAAGTTCATAAATGGTGGGGCTGTGAACAGGGTGACCTGAGCTAATATTTACATGTACTATTTTCCAGCTCAAGGAACCAGACGATGTGTTGTTTAGTATGGCCACTAAGAGTATGTACTCTGAAGATTACGATTGGCAAACGAGGAGGGACGCTGTGTTATTGTTGTTTTAGATTTAGCTGGCCTTATGCCAGCACGGGCTTTTGCTCCTAGAGCAACCGTAAAGAGGAGAGACAACAGAGAATGGTTTAGATCGTTGGAAAGTCATCAGGGGTGAGAAAAAATAGAGGGACTTCAGAATATAATCTAATATAAAAAGGAAAGGTTTAGGTAAGAATTAGAATTAATTAATTTGTCTTTCGTTTAACACTAATAGATACAGCGAAAACCAGGAAAAAGCCACAAGTCCCAGATCTAGACCATAGAGGGAATTCAGGATATAATCTAATGAAAAAAAGGAAAATTAGGTATAAAATGATAATTTTCTCGTTAGTTTAACACTAATAAATACGACCGAAAACCAGGAAAAAGCCACAAGTCCAAGTTTGGCGGACCAAAGTAACAAGTCTTATGCCACGAAGTTAGGAAACAAAAACAAAAAAGCAGAGAATCAGTTTTGAATTCCTAGCGGACGCCAGAGGTGAAGTCAGGCTTCGAACACTCTGGCACGTCAAATGCTAAGTGGTTGGTGTCGTGGAATCCCCACTCGGATGTCGAGGGTTGGGGCAACAAGTTCACCCCAGGGCGGTGAAAAACCACTGGCTCTTTATCACGATCAGTCTAGGAGGTTGAAACCAATATTCATTGGAAGCTTGAAATTAAAGTCAGTGGCCCCGTTGGTGGGCTTGTTCTGTGTGAATAGATTTCATATACTGAAACAATAATAACAATAATAGGTTTTGTTAAAAAGTGCGTTGGAATTGCTGCCTTCAGCAACTTATTAATTTTGTTTAAAAAAAGTCTTCTCTATTTTTCTGACGACGGCTTTCTCGTTTTTGCTTAGACTGGCGAGCAACGCACCACAGGGCATGGTAAAATTCGATTGAGTCATTTTGGTTTATTATTGCTTATACAATTCTCTCTCTCTCTCTCTCTCTCTCTCTCTCTCTCTCTCTTTCTCTCCAATGCGACGTTTCGTCCTGATCCATGGGATATTATCCAGCGATGACTGCTGAGGGACTGAATTTCAGTGGCGAGAGGTTCTTCCTCCTCATATGATGAGTTGCGGGCTCTCGAGTACGGTTCTGGAGAACCTCTCCGGCAGGTCGAGTTTTCATTGGCGTCGCATTGGAGAGAGAGAGAGAGAATTGTAAAAGCAATAATAAACCAAAATGGCTCAGTCGAATTTTACCATGCCCTGTGGTGCGTTGCTCGCCAGTCTAAGCAACATCGAGAAAACCGTCGTCAGAAAAATAGAGAAGACTACAAAATTAATGGTACTGAAGCAGCAACCATTTTTAACAAAACCTGTCTACGAGAGGGTCTCCTTCCGAAACCGAAATGATAATAATAATAATTATAATAATAATAATAATAATAATAATAATAATAATTAAAAGGAAATATTAATCTTCATTGAAGGAGATAGTTACAAGGAGTTACAAGGATTAGGATGTCACAAAAACTTAGTCCATCCTTAGAAGAGACATCTTGTGCTCACTTGTCTCTAAGAGCAGTTTTACTGTTCATTCACAGTGTCCTAATAATTTTTTTCGAACTTTTTTTAAACTCTTCCACACTGTTGCTGACGAGAGAGAGAGAGAGAGAGAGAGAGAGAGAGGAGAGAGAGAGCGGAGGAGAGAGAGAGGAGTTACAAGGATTAGGAGTCTCAAAGACTTATTAGTCCATCCCAAGAGGAGACATCGTGTGCTAACTTGTCTCTAGGAGCAGGTTTTAACTGGGGTTCATTCACGGTGTCCTCCTAATGATTTTGTCTGGCTTTCTTTTAAACTCTTCCACACTGTTGTAGTTTTACACAGATAGAATGAAAGGGGGGGGGAAAGGGGGGGGGGGGGGCAAGAGAGAGAGAGAGAGAGAGAGAAAGAGAGTTATGTGTGTATATATGTGCGAGCAAGCGTCTGACTTTTAAAAAGGTTTAATTTAATTTTCATATTTTTTCCCATAATGAGTTACCTAAGCTCGTAATGCATTCTCCCTCTCTCGTTTCCTTCATTTTTTGTCTTTTGTTTTGTTTTGTTTTTTCCTTCCCCCTAAATCCCAGTTATTGTGATTGAGGAGGGAAGCGTAAAATTTCCAACCTTTTCCTTTTACCGCAGAGTCGGATTTAATTATTAGGATTTTATCAATGACGGTAACTGCTTTTGATGCGTTGCTAAATATCTGGATATTTCTCCAGTCATGTGCGTAAAATTGCTTTCGCTCCAAAAAAAAAAAAAAAAAAAAAAAAAAAAAAACTCACGATATCGTCCGGGATCACAGAAGATAAATAATTTGGTGAATTTAGCAAACTAATGACATTTATTCATTAAGGGACGACACATTCGTCTCTTAAAGGTAGGTCACTGTGATTTTGCAATTATAGAAGGAAAAATCTCCTCACACAAAATAAATTATTATTATTATTATTATTATTATTATTATTTTTTTTTTTTTTTTTTTTTTTTTTTTTTTTTTGCTCTATCACAGTCCTCCAATTCGACTGGGTGGTATTTATAGTGTGGGGTTCCGGGGTGCATCCTGCCTCCTTAGGAGTCCATCACTTTTATTTTCTTACTATGTGTGCCGTTTCTATGGATCACAAACTCTTCTGCATGAGTCCTGGAGCTACTTCAGCCTCTAGTTTTTCTAGATTCCTTTTCAGGGATCTTGGGATCGTGCCTAGTGCTCCTATGATTATGGGTACGAATTCCACTGGCATATCCCATATCCTTCTTATTTATATTTTCAGATCTGATACTTATCCATTTTTTTTTCCCTCTCTTTCTCTTCAACTCTGGTGTCCCATGGTATTGCGACATCAATGAGTGATACTTTCTTCTTGACTTTGTCAATCAACGTCACGTCTGGTCTATTTGCACGTATCACCCTATCCGTTCTGATACCATAGTCCCAGAGGATCTTTGCCTGATCGTTTTCTATCACTCCCTCAGGTTGGTGCTCGTACCACTTATTACTGCAAGGTAGCTGATGTTTCTTGCACAGGCCTCCAGTGGAGGGCTTTTGCCACTGAATCATGCCTCTTTTTGTACTGGTTCTGTGCAAGTGCCGGGCATTCACTTGCTATGTGGTTTATGGTTTCATTTTTCGTATTGCACTTCCTACATATGGGAGAGATGTTATTTCCGTCTATCGTACTTTGAACATATCTGGTTCTTAGGGCCTGATCTTGTGCCGCTGTTATCATTCCTTCAGTTTCCTTCTTTAGCTCTCCCCTCTGTAGCCATTGCCAATTGTCATCGCTGGCTAGTTCTTAGTCTGTCTCATGTATTGTCCGTGCATTGGTTTGTTGTGCCAGTCCTCTGTTCTTTCTGTCTTTCTCCTGTCTCTGTATATGGGTCTTCGTCTACTTTTATTAGTCCTTGAGTTTTGACTTGAGTTTTGACTTGAGTATCGCCTTGAGTCCCTTCTGCATATAGTTCTTTCCTGATCGTGTCGCCTTCATCTCTGGTGTTTTTTTTAATATCTCCTCCTTCCATTATTCCCAGGTATTTGTATCCTGTCTCATCTATGTGTTTGATGTTGCTCCCATCTGGTAGCTTTATCCTTCAGTTCTCGTTACTTTGCCTTTTGTATGTTGACTAAGGCGCATTTTTCTATTCCAAACTCCATTCTGATGTCCCAGATACAATCCTTACAGTCTGGATTAGGGTATCTATTTCCTTGATGCTCTTACCATACAGCTTGATGTCGTCCATGAACATCAGATGGTTGATTTGTTGCCTCTTTTCTTGAGTTGGTACCCGGCATCCATCTTCTGTAGTACTTTTGTCATGGGTATCATGGCTACTACGAAGAGTAGTGGGGACAGTGAGTCGCCCTGGAAGATCCCTCTCCTGATATTAACCTCTGCTAGTCTTATTCCAGAGCTTGTAAGTATTGTATTCCAGTTGCGCATTGTATTTTTGAGGAAGCTGATGGTATTTTCCTCTGCCCCATATATTTTCAGGCATTCTATTAGCCATGTGTGTGGTATCATGTCAAAGGCTTTCTTATAGTCTATCCATGCCATGCTTAGGTTGGTTTTCCTTCTCCTACTGTTCTTCATTACCATTTTGTCTATCAGGAGCTGGTCTTTTGTGCCCCTCCACTTACTTCTGCAGCCTTTCTGTTGGTAGGGGATGGGTGTTTGTCTCCTCTAGGTAGTTGTAATAGCCTTTCACTGATGATACCTGTTAGTAACTTCCACATTATTGGCAGGCAGGTGATAGGCCTGTAGTTACTGGCTATATTTCCCTTACTCTTGTCTTTTTGTACTAAGGATGTTCTTCCTGTGGTCATCCATTGGGTGCTTGGTGATTTGAGATACAATGCTGGAGTTGTTCTGCTATTCGTGGGTGTAGGGCCTTGAAGTTTTTGAGCCAGTATCCATGGACTTCATCGGGACCTGGGGCTTTCCAGTTTGGCATTTTCTTTAGTTTGTGTCTGACTGTGTCTGTCGTGATCTCTGTGAATTTTGTTTTAAATTTTTCTCCCTGTTTCTTCTTCCTTGACTTCCTGGAGCCATGTTATTATTATTATTATTATTATTATTATTATTATTATTATTATTATTATTATTATTATTATTATTAATATAAGGAACACCTCCTCACACAAATGAAAAATACTTATTTCATTATTATTATTATTATTATTATTATTGTTATTATTATTATTCTATATTATTATTATTATTATTAATTAGGAACGGAAAAACCTCCTTCACCAACGAAATGAAATACTTTATCCTTATTATTAGTATTATTATTATTATTATTATTATTATTATTATTATTATTATTATTATTATTATTATTATTATTATTCCTATATAACGTGAACCCTATTCATAAGGAGCAAGCCTACAGGGCTATTAATGGTATCAAGTGTTTTAATGAAACTGGTTGACTGCCGAATTTACCACTTTCTGCTATAGCATAGGTCGCTTTATAGTGCAGTTTATAATTACAAATATATATTAGTGGAACTATGGTACATTTTAAACATCGAGAAATTACGTGAATCTGTCTTACCCCGATATTTTTATTCTTCAGGATATATGATTCCATTTTGCTCATTCATCTTCCATAAAACGAATAGTAAATGTTGAATGAGTTGCGTCTTTGAAAAGGTAACATTTGCTGTTGTTAGACATCTTGGATTACATTTTATACAAATATTTTAATTTAAAATATTGTAACCTTAATATTTTTTTAGAACATTTAAAGCAAGCATTTCTTTGGACCCAGTGAAATATTTTCAGTACGAGGAAAATTCAGGATACATTTTGTACAAGTATTTTAATTCATAATGTTGTAACCTTAATATTTTTTCTTAGAGTATTTAAAGCAATAATTCTTTGGGCCCAGTGAAATATTTTCAGTACCAAGAATATTCAGTGCTGTATATACAGAAAATGAGCGAGACCCATATAACGGGTTCCTCCCTACCGTAGGTAGGACAATAATATCTCTCCAGGAGATTGGGAAAATCAAAAGAGATTCGACAGAGAGAGATGTGTTGCCCTTAGACAGGACAGACAGGCAGACACAGAGAGATGTTTTGCTTCCACTGCAATGCACGAAGTGTCCAAGAAATGCAGTAGGAGATTAAGAGAACAATATAATAGGAGGTAACCAATGGGGGAGTTTGGATCTTGTGGGCGTTCAAGGACAAGAGGGGAATGCCAGAAGAAGACTTAAGCTGAGGTTTAGCGCCCAATCTAGGCAAGGGACCAATTAAAAGAGCTTTAGGGAGGATAGAGAAGAGTTTGAAAGCGAGTATGTGGACTCTTCCCAGAGGGAGACAAGCATATTGCAGAACTGGTACAAACGGAAACCTTCCTGGCAGTGGAATGTGTACTACACGTGTCACCACCTAAACTAAATTAACAGTAATAAGATTTCACGATTTAACTGTATTTTTTACTTATAAAAGAGAAACAGAGGGAGACAAGAATATTGCAGAACTGGTACAAACAGAAACCTTTTTGGCAGTGGAATATGTGCTACACTTGACACCACCTAAACTAAATTAGGAGTAATAAAATTTGGCGATTTGACTGTATTTTTGACTTCCAAAAGAGAAACTTCACTCAGTTGCCAATTGTGAAATTTCTGTAGCCTCGGTATTTGACAATTCCCTAAAATTTGAAGTTCATTTCTGCTTTTGCTTTAGTTTGTATGATGAGAAGTACAGAAAGTTTGTGAGGACTGAATAGAAAATATTTAGTTGCTATCAAGCTCAAATGCGCTATGATTAGATGAAAATAATGCAGCTGTTCAGATGGAAATCTTAAATTCTTTCTTTGTTACTAAACCTTGATGATGTGCAACAGAGAGAGAGAGAGAGAGAGAGAGAGAGAGAGAGAGAGAGAGAGAGCTCCTAGAATTCAATAGAGCACCACACCTTCAGTACAAAGTCAGGATTGAAATAGTTTCTTGTATGCGCAGTAAAACCGTAAATGCTTTGATTACAGTAAAAACCGTAAATGCTTTGATTTCGCTTTGTAATATACTAATTTGCTAGACTTTCTGTAAGAGAGAACTGACGTATAAATGTTATGAAGTAAGGAAGAAAAATTAACCACCGATGGAAGTTCAAATTAGTCGCATCTTAAAAAAGCATTTTTATAGTAATATAATCCGAGGGAATCTTTCTTGTTTGTCCGCCCAGGGTGTGGGCGGGTTGGGTAGGGGATCGATAAAGTAGGTAGAAACATGACACATCCACCCTCCTGCAAATCTGTTTGTCCGCACAGGTCAGGCTGGTTCGGTAGGGGATCGAGAGGGTAGGTGAGACATGACACATCCACCCTCCCACACCTCGCAAAGCTGTCTGTCCGCACCGGGGTCGGCTGGATAGGTAGGGGATCTGAAGGGTAGGGTAAGGTAGACATGACGTGCAGCGCCCGGTTGCAGCTCAGCGTAGCGCGCGCCATCAAGCTCGTATTTTTATAACAGCCACTCAGTCACAGTGACCTAGTTGTCAAGAGGAATAAAAAAAACTGTTTTTGCTGCGTGATTTAAACGTTGAATGACAAAATAGGAAACGTTGTTTGTTTAAACCTTTTATTCGACTACAATGGAAATTAAAAGGCTTAATGCAACTCATCATAAAAATGAAAAAAAAAAAATAAAAAAAAAGCAAAGCCACGTGCGTATGTTTGATTTTTCAGCTGCTGTCCATAACTAGTATTTTACGTTGCGTTAAAGAACTGATCTTTATCGTCAAGTTGATAATGTTTTTTAGCGCAATTTTAACAGTATCTTTCTTCCTCTCTTTTCTCTGAAGATGTGTTAAATATATTTCTTCAGAAATATATTTTTTTTAGCTGTTGTTCTTAACTATTTATGCTACGTTAGAAAAATGATCTTTTCGTCAAGTTGATAATAATGTTTTTAGTACAATTTTAACAGTATCTTTCTTCCTCTCTTTCTCTGAAGATGCGTTAAATATATTTTTTGTTTAAGTAAAGTTTCTCCTTATTCGCATCATTAAAAAGGTAACACCTCATGCCGTGAAAGATTGTATATGTGTACTGCGAAGCTCCATAAGCTACAGGTAAAAATCGATGAGCCTTATTATTTTCACTGATTTCTCTCTTGCTTCAAATGATTGCTAATGTATTTAAAGAGAAAATGAAGCCATGCTTACTTTCGTTTAGGGGTACCGTATTTCTACCCTTTTCTAAGGGACTGTAAGTGTCATATTGTCTGGTAATATGAATGGTAAATGAGATTATGCTCTTCCTTGCCCCTTAACCCCTCAAGGGCCCCCCCAACCCCTTCCCCCAACAAACTCCCCATTTTCCTGTTTTAATCACCAGAATTTCTCGTGACTTTAATCAAAACGAGGTCTTGTAACATTCATGAATAACACTAACTCTCCTAACAGTGATGAACCTTACTTTCTTCCCCTTTTTAATAACAGAAATTTCACACAAGAATCTTATCTTACAATCACGGAAGGCCAAATGGCTGGTCCGATGGGCATGACAAATTTGGGAGGGAGATAGTGGGACCCTAAGATTGTTTATAATGGGGTTTCATCCTACCTCCCACCCCCCTTTCCGAAGGGGGTAGGGTGAGACGGAAGGGTTCCCTGAAACGGAGCCGGGCTGCCCTTTGAAACGAGGCTGGTTACGGCCCGTAGACTTAGTATCTTTACGGATTTTCATACGTAATTTCTGTATACATGGTTTGATATTGTGTATAAATAAAGGAAATATGTTTTATACTTCACCATCTAAATCCCTCATTCACATTTATTTGGATGTGTAGTGACGCGTATGGCCCAAACGTAGAGGGTTAAGAGTCATCCACCTAAAGGAAAATGGCCCAAGTAAATAATTTCTGTCGCTTGAAGAACACTTTCGCTTATTACCATTTACAGTTTCTCGGAAACACCTCCTGCTGTAGAGCGTTCGTGGAACTCTTGTCATTACCCTCACGTTTTAATTCCAGGGCTCATTAGTTCTAGATACGCTCCGTTTTGAGCCACTCCAAGGAAAAAAAAAATGAATGAATTTCAACGAGAGTACTATTACTATATTCATTCTGAAATTTTCAAGTTCTCACGGCCTGTTTTAAATTCATATATTTCCCCCACCCTATACACCCACCTTTTTTAAAATGCTTTATCCATCATTGTGTGAATACTTTAATAAATAATAAAACATCCAATTAACATAGAGGAGAGAATTTTCTTTTTCTATATAAGTGGGTAGCAATAATGACAATAAAGTTTCACGTCTTTAAAAAAAAAAACAAATTTTAAGTAATGACAACAAAATTGCCAAAGACTTTATAAAATAAAATATTATAACATAAGACCTTCGCGTCGTTTCTTAATGTACGATTTATTCCAATTGCAGTTTGTCTTTTTACCAATTTTATCAGATGATGCTACTCACTTATTTACTAATTTGGTATATTTATGTCAAGGGTACAAATGGAAACTCATTCAATCGTATCTAAGTTTTTCTCCATTACATGAAGACGTTGTTTTCCTCGAAGTCTCGGTCTGTTAATTCCTCTAAAAAAGTAATATAATTAAAGACGAAATAATCACTAATTCATCATACAACAAAAGCACGCTTCATTAACGACTTCCCTTCTTGGAAATTCTGGTCAATTATATGTTTTTCAATCCCAATTTCTTAATAAAATGATTTTGACAATGTGAGACTGATGAAACATCAGCATTATACAATTTTAAAAGTATCTACTCTTCTTTCCCTGCACTATCACACACCACACACAGAGAGAGAGAGAGAGAGAGAGAGAGAGAGAGGAGAGAGAGAGAGAGAGAGAGAACAGAAATGGCTATGAATTTGCACTCTATTTAGTTTCAAGTTGAAATGTATAGAGGGAGAGCATTTTCTGAGAACTAGATTGAATGGCTTCAGCTCACTTTGTTATTTTCCAAATGGAATTTGAATGAATGAGCTCCGAGGGAATTTCCCTCCCAAAACAGAACAAATGAATCTGGAAACTTCAATAAAACGTTTCAAGGAGAAGAAATTAAGATTTACAAAAACAGAAAGCGATTTTGAATCGTGGAAGGAAAAAACTGATAATATTGGTGAAGCTATAATATATTTTTTAGATCTTTCTTTTTTTATGCAGAAGTGATTGTTCCTCTGCCAATTTCTTTCATGATACAGTTTGTTTTGCTTAAATATATATAGGAACCATCTCAGATCTACCGGATTCAGCGCAAACATTACTCTGACTTTAAATCTAACACAAATGTCAAAATAAATCAGTAACTATATTACCAAGCAATTGTTGTCTATCATAGATATATATCAAACAGGGATATAACATCGAAACGACGGTTTGGATTAATAAAAGGATTACTGTGTAAAATTTTAGTTTAACCATCTCCGTCGAGGTACAATTGCGGGAATAATTGTTGAAACAGCGAAATCATCTTACCTTAGAACTGCTGATACGCGAAATATTTAAATATACGATTTTGGCGTGAGTGACCTTTAGTTGAACAGTCTATTACCCAGAATACTGTGATGTTTTCTCTGTTCATTGAGGAACACTGATATTGCCGCATCTGCTTTTGACATTTAGTAATTATAATAATCATTATTATTATTTCAATAAATGAAACTTATTCACACGGAACAAGCACACCAAAGAGCCATTGACTTGTAATTCAAGCCTCCAAAGAATGTTGGTTTCAAACCCCCACTGCTAAAGACCCCACATTACACATTAACTGACCATGATACAGAAAAAATGAAAACAAACAAGGCGTGATCTGACCTCCAGCTTACTCGGGACACGTGAAAGATTTTTCACCTCACGCATAAGATGAAAATATATTATTCTTTACTCTTAACGTAAAACGTGCTAAAATCTACGGTCAAATACATCCTTGTTTGCACCAACGAATATTAAAATAAATAAGCTATGTTTTATTAGAAATTATTATTCTGTACTTTTTAACAAGCACATTATTTATTATTTACATTTTCCCACATTGCAGCATTAATTGCTCATGATACAGAGAAACGGAAATTAAACAAGGCGGGATCTGACCTCCAGCTTACTCGGGACGCATGCAAGAATTTTCCCACATGCATAAGTAAATACTCTATGTTTTATTAGAAATGATTATTCTGTACTTTTCAACAAAGCACATTATTTATTGTTTACATTTGTTTTCAATGTAATTATAAACCATGAATATCCTATCCTAAAATTCCTGTATCTTACTCTCGAGTAAGCGAAAATCGAACTCAGTTCTTCCAGCACTCAACACGAAGCATGGAAAGCCAAACGAGATGACGACTCGGATTTTCTTTTTTTTCTTTTTCTTTGTTATGCAAACATCGTGTCTCATGAAATCAAGGTTTTACGTTCTACATTTTAACGATATCTAAACACCGCCTTATTTGTCGAATCACCGACAAAGGTTAATTGGTTTTAACAAACGCTATAATAATGGGGCTTGGTCGTTAGTCATCATTATATATCCAGTAACATGGGGCAGTTTCTCTCTCTCTCTCTCTCTCTCTTCTCCTTCTCTCTCTCTCTCTCTCTCTCATCTCTCTCTCTCTCTCTCTCTCTCTATTTTATAATACTTTCCATAAGTCTTTGCATTTTAACATTCTCTCTCTCTCTCTCATCTCTCTCTCTCGTCTCTCTCTCTCTCTCTCTGTCTTCCCCTTCGCTTCGTTTTTCCTATTTTATATCTCTTCTTCCTCCTATTCATTAGTCTTCGCTTCTCCGATTCCTTCCGCCCCCCCCCCCCCCTACCCACCTACCCCTCCTCCAACCGAGGTAATATCATCTCGGACCCTTTGTTTGCGACGGCCATCATCAATCGTTCTTTTCCTGCTTTCCCTACGATTCCAATTTGCTAATTAGTTCTCATTTGACAACGATGAAATTTGCTTGTTTTTTTAGTTTCTTATTTATTTTTTGTGAATTTTTATTTTTGAGTTTATAGGATTATCATAAATCTCACTTGTTTTTCGGGGCGGTCGAATTAAAGATTTATCCCCTAATCCGTCATCCCCTAAGTGGTCAAGTATTATAAAGATTTATCCCTAACTCGGTCACGAATTAAAGATGTATCCCTAACCTATCATCCCGCCCCTATTCGGTCAAGAATACATATTTATCCCCTAATCCGTCATCTAATCGGTCACGAATTTAAAGATTTTTATCTAAAATCCGTCATCTAATCGGTCACGAATTAAAGATTTATCCCCTAATATCTACGAATAAAAGATATCCCCTAATCCGTCGCAAATGGTTTTGATTGATTTTTTTTTCTGTTTGTTAAACACAATTCCTTTCTGATTAATGATCTTGTCTATTTAAACATCAGCCTTCCTCTATAGCAGAGGTTATCTCATCAACATCATTTCGTCTGTTAGCCATTTGCGAATCCTGTTGTTATCTTTTTTAATTTATTTATTTATTTATATTCTCTTCGAGTCCCGTAGGATGTCTAAAGTTCAAAGCGAAAACTGTAATGCATTACTACTCTAATAATATACTTCTTTTATTTTAATACTTTTTAAAAATGTATTTATCTTTTTTATTTCTTTCTTATCAAGTGGGATCTCTTCTGTCTGTATCTCCCTTTCCTTCTCTTGCTTCTTCTAATGAACACCTTCATATTCTTTGGAAGCTTCTGGAATTTCAAGTCAGTGGCTCCTCTGGTGGGATTGTTCCATATGAATAGCTTTCATCTACTGAATAATAATAATAATAATAATAATAATAATAATAATAATAATAATAATAATAATAATGAACAAGAGTAAGGGAAATATAGCCAATAACTACAGGCCTATCACCTGCCTACCAATAATGGGAGTTAATTTACTAACAGGTATCATCAGTGAAAGGCTATACAACTACCTAGAGGAGACAAACACCATCCCCCACCAACAGAACGGCTGCAGAAGGAAGTGTAAAGGCACAAAAGACCAGCTCCTGATAGACAAAATGGTAATGAAGAACAGTAGAGAAGGAAAACAAAAACCTGAGCATGGCATGGATAGACTATAAGAAAGCCTTCGACATGATACACACACATGGCTAATAGAATGCCTGAAAATATATGGGGCAGAGGAAAACACCATCAGCTTCCTCCAAAATACAATGCGCAACTGGAATACAATACTTACAAGCTCTGGAATAAGACTAGCAGAAGTTAATATCAGGAGAGGGATCTTCCAGGGCGACTCACTGCCCCCACTACTCTTCGTAGTAGCCATGATTCCCATGACAAAAGTACTACAGAAGATGGATGCCGGGTACCAACTCATGAAAAGAGGCAACAGAATCAACCATCTGATGTTCATGGACGACATCTGTATGGTAAGAGCATCAAGGAAATAGATACTGTAAGGATTGTATCTGGGGACATCAGGATAGAGTTTGGAATAGAAAAATGCGCCTTAGTCAACATACAAAAAGGCAAAGTAACGAGAACTGAAGGGATAAAGATACCAGATGGGAGCAACTTCAAACACATAGATGAGACGGGATACAAATACCTGGATATAATGGAAGGAAAGGAGGAGATATAAAACACCAAGAGATGAAGGACACGATCAGGAAAGAATATATGCAGAGACTCAAGGCGATACTCAAGTCAAAACTCAACGCCTGAAATATGATAAAAGCCATAAACACGTGGGCAGTGCCAGTAATCAGATACAGCGCAGGAATAGTGGAATGGACGAAGGCAGAACTCTGCAGCATAGATCAGAAAACTAGGAAACATATGACAATACACAAAGTACTACACCCAAGAGCAAATACGGACAGACTATACATAACACGAAAGGAAGGAGGGAGAGGACTACTAAGTATAGAGAACTGCGTCAACATCGAGAACAGAACACTGAGGCAATATCTGAAAACCAGTGAAGACGAGTGGCTAAAGAGTGCATGGGAAGAAGGAACTAATAAAAGTAGACAAAGACCCAGAAATATACAGAGACAGGAGAATGACAGACAGAACAGAGGAATGGCTTAACAAACCAATGCACGGACAATACATGAGACAGACTGAAGAACTAGCCAGCAATGACACATGGCAATGGCTACAGAGGGGAGAGCTCAAGAAGGAAACTGAAGGAATGATAACAGCGGCACAAGATCAGGCACTAAGAACCAGATATGTTCAAAGAACGAAAGACGGAAATAACATCTCTCCCATATGTAGGAAGTGCAATACGAAAAATGAAACCATAAACCACATAGCAAGCGAATGCCCGGCACTTGCACAGAACCAGTACAAAAAGAGGCATGATTCAGTGGCAAAAGCCCTCCACTGGAGCCTGTGCAAGAAACATCAGCTAACTTGTAGTAATAAGTGGTACGAGCACCAACCAGGGGAGAGAGTAGAAAACGATCAGGCAAAGATCCTCTGGGACTATGGTATCAGAACGGATAGGGTGATACGTGCAAACAGACCAGACGTGACGTTGATTGACAAAGTCAAGAAGAAAGTATCACTCATTCATGTCGCAATACCATGGACAACCAGAGAGAAGAAAGAAAAGAGAGGGAAAAAAATGGATAAGTATCAAGATCAGAAAATGGAAAAAAGAAGGATATATATATATATATATATATATATACATAGCAGATATATATAATATATATATATATATATATATATATATATATATATATATATATATATATTATATATCTGTATATATATATATATATATATATATATATATATATATATATATAATATATATATTAATTCTCTCCTGAGTTTCCATCACCGTTTAAATTTTTACCCCCTGGACCATCTCCTCCCCCCTCCCAACCCCCCGTCACGCGTGCAACCGCTCAAACCCCCTAACCAAAATAGAGCTGGAATTCCGTTTGTACTTAAGGTCCCCCGAAAGCTTTTCAGTAGCTTTGGACACCCATGACACACGAGGATTTATACAATACACTCCCGGGCAAATTGATTATGGCTTGTCCCGTGGTATATATGCACGGGAATAGAGGAAGAAGTATAAGGGGGTGGGGGGCGGGGGGGACGAATGCAGTTCGTTTGGATGACTCATTCTGGCAAACGGAAAGTCATGTAAATGTATATGTATATAATATAATAAATAAGCAAATACCACAGAAAAATGGCAGGCAGAAATCCAATGTCTTAGTAAAGTCGAAAGCGCTTGGATTTCTGCCTATCATTCTCCTGTGGTATTCGCTTATTTAATGAAGTCACGTGCATCTACTGTGATTTTTTAAGCATATATATATATATATATATATATATATATATATATATATATATATATATATGCATAATATATATACATTTAATATATCTGTGTATATATACTTGTATTTGTAGGTATAAATTTTGGTGAGTGTATGATGTATTGCAAATAACATTCTAATGCATTATAGCTTTTTCACGGAAAAATTAAAGAAACGAAATCCCGTAGTAATAAAAGAAAATAATAAAATTCTATATTAAGCCCAAATTGACTTCAAACGAATCAAATATGCAAAAAGATCTGTCACCTTCGGATCGTCTTCGACGTTAAAGACTTAATTGTTCACTTCAGGCGGAATGGCAGGCTCATCGATTCCGTCACAGTACGAATTAGCACTTTGTTAGAATTTAGTTGTTAATTATCATATTTCCACTTTTCCGTTATGAGTAAATTCATCGATTTTACCTTTTATAACATCGACATTTAGAATGTTGTAGTAAACTCATTATTGTTCTAAAAAATCCACAATTATATTAAATTATTATTACTATGTAATTATGGATTTAATATTAATTGTGGTTAAAAATACACAACTATATATTTAAGTATATTACTACGTATTATGGATTATTCTATAACTGATTGTTCTTCATTATTTGTATCATTTCCATTTTCACTCAGTCTCGTTCATGGCGCTGAATGACCTTATGGGTCTCAGCGCTTGGGTCTTTACGTCTAAATCACCATATTCCTGTGGTATTGTGCTTTGAATTGAGTTTCGGCAATTATGATTTATGTCTATATATTATTTTTTGCTGATTATAATATTTATTCAAAGTGAGTCTGTCTTGTGCAAATTAATTTATATAAAATGAATAATAATAAAGTATTTTCCTCTAGTTTTGTAAGTCTAGTATAATATTTAGTCAATGAAGTATAACAATATCGTCTGCACTTTGACTATGGATGGTTAATATGATGTTAAGTCAGTTGAATGGAATGGTAATACTACATTATTTTCTTGTCGTAGAGATATATTATTAAACCAATTTTTTTTTTTTTAATGGATTGGTAATATAAAAAACCTTAACTTTTCTTTTCGGGTGAGGATAAATTGATTAAGCTTTTAAATGGATTGGTTAATACTGAAAAACTTATTTTCCTTTTTCGTGGGGAGATACAATTATTAACCTTTTAAAAAAATTTATATAGTAGGTTTTGAAAGTTTTCTATTCTTCGTGAGATAAATTATTTTACCTTTAAAAAGATAAATTTTATGGTAGGATTTGGACGTGACGTAATTAACGCTGGAAATGTGGCCACCCATTCGTGAGTCTTCCATCGACAACATCGACATAACCGTATTGACAAACTGGGCCTGTTTTGACTCTTAAATCCGCTGGGGGTTATTTCTGCTAGCCTTTTCCGGCGTCTTGTAAAAGCAGCTGGAAACTCAATAAAGGAGGGGAGCTGATTCTGGAAGCGATATCAACCGGTATTGGATTCCGATAGACGCCGGTTATAGTATTCCCTGTTTAGTAAACTGACGGAAGAATTTATTTCGGTTCTATTGCATTTATTGGAATCGACGACGTTACGAGCCACGTTCTGATTACGTACCAATGCGAAAAATGTAAATTAAAAATATAAGTGAAGTAAAGCCGTATTTTCCTTATAATTTATTTAGCGTAACATATTTGATTATCGGGTAATATATTTGATGTTGTTAGGAAATTGTCGAAAATTCCTTAACTTTAATGTAAATATAAAGCAATAATTTTTGTATGAATTTGTTTAGCAGTAACATATTTGATGTTGTTAGAAAATTGTCGAAAATTCCTTAACTTAAGGTAAAAAATAAAGCAATATTTTTTTATGATTAGTTTTTGCTGTAACACATTTTATGTTTATTAGAAAGTTAATGAAAATTCTTTATTGCAAAATCACTGAGTAGTGCAATTAAGGTTTCAGTTCCTTTAAGTACTTACCTTCATATATGAAAATATATTTAATTCCGAGGTAGAGCGAATTAGATATTAAAGAACATTTGTAGTTTTTAAATGCGTAATATGAAATCATGGTAATGTGACATGATTTCTATCTACATGTACATGTATGTATATACATGCATAAGTATATTTTGTACGTGTGTATGTATCTATGTATATACCACCATTCGCGAATTAATCTGGTTTCGACGAAGATTAATAGCTCGAATATATCTATTTGTTCCTTGCCTTTGTCTCTGTCTTTGTCTCTGCCTCTGTCTTCTCTCTTTCTCCCCATGGATTCTGTACCCAATTCTTATCTCTCAACAAACCATTTACCAAAAAGAGCGAGAAGAGAAAAATCCGTTAAAAGATAAAACAAGTCATAATTCTCTGCTCTGTCCGAAGGAGAATATTGTTATCAGTATCCAGTCTCTTCATTTCTCTCTGCAGCTCTAGACGACCTCCTGTTCTTTACCGGTTATAAGGACCTTTTCGACTGTGCTGTCCTTTGATTGTTATGGATATAACTAAGAAATGAGCTAATGATTCAGGTGCCTTTAATAATTTGTTTCAATTACTCACAGTTATTCTGATATTTTTCATGAAAAGCAGACGTGTAGCTTCACGTCCCTGTGAAATTTGAAACATGTAAAAATCGAGTTTTCTGTACAGCTTATAAATGCTGTACGAAACTCTCATCCGCAGCCAATGAAACTCATCCAAGGCCCGGTGGTGGCCTGTCTTATAGCAATGCCAGACTCTGGAATATGGCTAACTTTAACCTTAAATACAATACTAGAGGCAGAGGGCTGCAATTTGGTATGTTTGATGCCTGGAGGGTGGGTGAACAACGTACCAATTTGCAGCCCTTTAGCCTCGGCAGTTTTTAAGATCTGAGGGCGGACGGGAAAAGTGCGGACGGACAGACAAATAGGTTTGAAAGTGGGTGCAGATAGCGGCCGTAGGGCACGATGCAAACAACCTCCAGTAACGCCCACAGTGCGCCACGTGAAGACCGCTATCTCCTTACGGGGAGAAACTTGATACTGAAAACGCTCAAGAAAACGTCTCCTATTACTTTACTTGACAAATCTTTTACAATAATAATAATAATAATAATAATAATAATAATAATAATAATGATAGACAAAATGGTAATGAAGAACAGTAGGAGAAGGAAAACCAACCTAAGCATGGCATGGATAGACTATAAGAAAGCCTTCGACATGATACCCACACACATGGCTAATAGAATGCCTGAAAATATATGGGGCAGAGGAAAATACCATCAGCTTCCTCAAAAATACAATGCGCAACTGGAATACATACTTACAAGCTCTGGAATAAGACTAGCAGAGGTTAATATCAGGAGAGGGATCTTCCAGGGCGACTCACTGTCCCCACTACTGTTCGTAGTAGCCATGATTCCCATGACAAAAGTACTACAGAAGATGGATGCCGGGTACCAACTCAAGAAAAGAGGCAACAGAATCAACCATCTGATGTTCATGGACGACATCAAGCTGTATGGTAAGAGCATCAAGGAAATAGATACCCTAATCCAGACTGTAAGGATTTGTATCTGGGGACATCAGGATGGAGTTGGGAATAGAAAAATGGCGCCTTAGTCAACATACAAAAAGGCAAGTAACGAGAACTGAAGGGATAAAGCTACCAGATGGGAGCAACATCAAACACATAGATGAGACAGGATACAAATACCTGGGAATAATGGAAGGAGGAGATATAAAACACCAAGAGATGAAGGACACGATCAGGAAAGAATATATGCAGAGACTCAAGGCGATACTCAAGTCAAAACTCAACGCCGGAAATATGATAAAAGCCATAAACACATGGGCAGTGCCAGTAATCAGATACAGCGCAGGAATAGTCGAATGGACGAAGGCAGAACTCCGCAGCATAGATCAGAAAACCAGGAAACATATGACAATACACAAAGCACTACACCCAAGAGCAAATACGGACAGACTATACATAACACGAAAGGAAGGAGGGAGAGGACTACTAAGTATAGAGGACTGCGTCAACATCGAAAACAGAGCACTGGGGCAATAATTCTGAAAAACCAGTGAAGACGAGTGGCTAAGAGTGCATGGGAAGAAGGACTAATAAAAGTAGACGAAGACCCAGAAATATACAGAGACAGGAGAAAGACAGAAAGAACAGAGGACTGGCACAACAAACCAATGCACGGACAATACATGAGACAGACTAAAGAACTAGCCAGCGATGACAATTGGCAATGGCTACAGAGGTGGGGAGAGCTAAAGAAGGAAAACTGAAGGAATGATAACAGCGGCACAGATCAGGCCCTAAGAACCAGATATGTTCAAAGTACGATAGACGGAATAACTCTCTCCCATATGTAGGAAGTGCAATACGAAAAGTGAAACCATAAACCACATAGCAAGTGAATGCCCGGCACTTGCACAGAACCAGTACAAAAAGAGGCATGATTCAGTAGCAAAAGCCCTCCACTGGAGCCTGTGCAAGAAACATCAGCTACCCTTGCAGTATAAGTGGTACGAGCACCAACCTGAAGGAGTGATAAAAGAAAAACGATCATGCAAAGATCCTCTGGGACTATGGTATCAGAACGGATGGGTGATACGTGCAAACAGACCAGACGTGACGTTGATTGACAAGGTCAAGAAGAAAGTATCACTCATTGATGTCGCAATACCATGGGACACCAGAGTTGAAGAGAAAGAGAGGGAAAAATTGGATAAGTATCAAGATCTGAAAATAGAAATAAGAAGGATATGGGATATGCCATGGGAAATCGTACCCATAATCATAGGAGCACTAGGCACGATCCCAAGATCCCTGAAAAGGAATCTAGAAAAACTAGAGGCTGAAGTAGCTCCAGGACTGATGCAGAAGAGTGTGATCCTAGAAACGGCACACATAGTAAGAAGAGTGATGGACTCTTTAAGGAGGCAGGATGCAACCCGGAACCCCACACTATAAATACCACCCAGTCGAATTGGAGGACTGTGATAGAGCAAAAAAAAAAAAAAAAAAAAAAAATAATAATAATAATAATAATAATAATAATAATAATAATAATTATTATCATTATTATTATTATTATTATTATTATTATTATTATTATTATTATTATTATTATTATTATTATTATTTTTTATTTTTTATTTTTTCATTTTTTGCTCGATCACAGTCCTCCAATTCGACTGTGTGGTATTTATAGTGTGGGGTTCCGGGTTGCATCCTGCCTCCTTAGGAGTCCATCACTTTTCTTACTATGTGCCCCCCCCCGTTTCTAGGATCACACTCTTCTGCATGAGTCCTGGAGCTACTTCAGCCTCTAGTTTTTCTAGATTTCTTTTCAGGAATCCCATATCCTTCTTATTTCCATTTTCAGATCTTGATACTTATCCATTTTTTTCCTTCTCTTTCTCTTCAACTCTGGTGTCCCCATGGTATTGCGACATCAATGAGTGATACTTTCTTCTTGACTTTGTCAATCAACGTCACGTCTGGTCTATTTGCACGTATCACCCTATTTGTTCTGATACCATAGTCCCAGAGGATCTTTGCATGATCGTTTTCTATCACGCACTCAGGTTGGTGCTCGTACCCACTTATTACTGCAAGGTACTGAGTTTTTCTTGAACCGGCTCCAGTGAAGGGCTTTTGCCACTGAATCATGCTCTTTTTGTACTGGTTCTGGGCAAGTGCCGGACATTCGCTTGCTATGTGGTTTATACTTTTCATTTTTCGTATTGCACTTCCTACATATGGGAGAGATGTTATTTCCGTCTATCGTTCTTTGAACATATCTGGTTCTTAGGGCCTGATCTTGTGCCGCTGTTATCATTCCTTCAGTTTCCTTATTTAGCCGCTCCCCTGTGTAGCCATTGCCATTTGTCATCTCTGGCTAGTTCTTTAGTCTGTCTCATGTATTGTCCGTGCATTGGTTTGTTGTGCCAGTCCTCTGTTCTGTCTGTCATTCCTCCTGTCTCTGTATATTTCTGGGTCTTCGTCTACTTTTTATTAGTCCTTCTTCCCATGCACTCTTTAGCCCCTCGTCTTCACTGGTTTTCAGATATTGCCCCAGTGCTCGTTCTCGATGTTGACGCAGTCCTCTATCTTAGTAGTCCTCTCCCTCCTACCTTTCGTGTTATATATAGTCTGTCCGTATTTGCTCTTGGGTGTAGTGCTTTGTGTATTGTCATATGTTTCCTGGTTTTCTGATCTAGCTGCGGAGTTCTGCCTTCGTCCATTCCACTATTCCTGCGCTGTATCTGATTACTGCACTTGCCCATGTGTTTATGGCTTTTATCATATTTCCGGCGTTGAGTTTCGACTTGAGTATCGCCTTGAGTCTCTGCATATATTCTTTCCTGATCGTGTCCTTCATCTCTTGGTGTTTTATATCCCCTCCTTCCATTATTCCCAGGTATTTGTATCCTGTCTCATCTATGTGTTTGATGTTGCTCCCATCTGGTAGCTTTATCCCTTCAGTCTCGTTACTTTGCCCTTTTGTATGTTGACTAAGGCGCATTTTTCTATTCCAATCTCTATCCTGATGTCCCCAGATACAATCCTTACAGTCTGGATTAGGCTATCTATTTCCTTGATGCTCTTCCCATACAGCTTGATGTCGTCCGTGAACATCAGATGGTTAATTCTATTGCCTCTTTTCTTGAGTTGGTACCCAGCATCCATCTTCTGCAGTACTTTTGTCATGGGAATCATGGCTACTACGAAGAGTAGTGGGGACAGTGAGTCGCCCTGGAAGATCCTCCTCCTATATTAACCTCTGCTAGTCTTATTCCAGAGCTTGTAAGTATTGTATTCCAGTTGCGCATTGTATTTTTGAGGAAGCTGATGGTGTTTTCCTCTGCCCATATATTTTCAGGCATTCTATTAGCCATGTGTGTGGTATCATGTCGAAGGCTTTCTTATAGTCTATCCATGCCATGCTTAGTTTGGTTTTCCTTCTCCTACTATTCTTCATTACCATTTTGTCTATCAGGAGCTGGTCTTTTGTGCCTCTACACTTCCTTCTGCAGCCTTTCTGTTGGTGGGGGATGGTGTTTGTCTCCTCTAGATAGTTATATAGCCTTTCACTGATGATACCTGTTAGTAACTTCCACATTATTGGTAGGCAGGTGATAGCCCTGTAGTTACTGGCTATATTTCCCTTACTCTTGTCTTTTTGTACTAAGGATGTTCTTCCTGTGGTCATCCATTTGGGGTGCTTGGTGATTTGTGATACAATGCTGGAGTTGTTCTGCTATTCGTGGGTGTAGGCCCTTGAATTTTTTCACCCAGTATCCATGGACTTTATACGGGACCTGGGGCTTTCCAGTTTGGCATTTTCTTTAGTTTGTGTCTGACTGTGTCTGTCGTGATCTCTGTGAATCTTTGTTTTATTCTCCCTGTTTCTTCTTCTTCTTTTTTTTTTATTATTATTATTATTATTATTATATTATTATTATTTTATTATTATTATTATTATTATTAATTAGATGAACCCAATTCACATTGAACAAGCCCACAAAGGGGCCAATGACTTGATTCCAGAAACTTCCAAAGAATATTGAAGGTGTTCATTATTAAGAAGCAAGAGGAAGTAAAGGAAAATACAGAAAAAAGAGATTCCACTTAATAAAAAATAAATAAATAGATAAATAAATTTTTAAAAAGTATAAAATAAAATAAGTATATTATTAGAGTAGTAATACATTACATTTTCGCTTGAACTTTAGACATTCTACGGGACTCGATGAGAATAAAAAAAAAAAAAATAAATAAAAAAGATATCAACAGGATTCGCAATGGCTGAGAAACGAAATGATGTTGATGAGGTAATCCTCTGCTATAGAGGAAAGGCTGATGTTAAACACAAGAAGATCATTAATCAGAAAGGGAATTGTGTTAACAAACAGGAAAAAAATTAATCAAAACCACTTTGCGACGGATTAGGGAATATCTTTTATTCGTAGCGAGATTAGGGGATAAATCTTTAAATCGTGACCGACTAGGGATGACGGATTAGGGGATAAATCTTTAATTCTTGACGGATTAGGGGATAAATCTGAATTCGAACGCACCGAAAAACAAGTGAGATTTATGATAATCCCATAAACTCAAAAATTAAAAATTCACAAAAAAAAAAACAGCAAATCATCGTTGTCAAATGAGAACTAATTAGCAAATAGAATCGTAGAGGAAAGCAGGAAAAGAACGATTGATTGATGGTCGCAAACAAAGGGTCCAAGATGATATTACCTAGGTCGGAGAAGGGGAGTGGGGGGAGGGGGGAAGTAGGGACTCGGAGAAGCGAAGACTAATGATTGGGTGGGGGAAGGTGAATAGGAGGAAGGAGAGATTGAAAATTAAAAAGGAAAAACAACGAAGAAGAACACACAACACACACCAGCACACACACACACAACCACACAGAGTGAGAGAGAGAGAGAGATGGTAATACATATAGAGAAATTCTTAAAAATAAAAGAGAGAGAGAGAAAGAGAAGAGAGAGACAGGGAGAGAGAGAGAGGAGAGAAGAGAGAACCCCCAAAAATCCAAAACACTTATGAGGTATTATAAAATAGAGAGAGAACGAGAGAGAGATGAGAGAGACGAGAGAGAGAGAGAGAAGAGAGAAACTTCCCCCATGTTAATGGATTATATAAGATGACTAACGACCAAGCCCCGTTATATAGCTTTTCTAAAAACCAATTAACTTTGTCGGTGATTCGACAAACTAAGGCGGTGTTTTAGATATCGTTAAAATGTAGAACGTAAAACCTTGATTTCATGAGACACGATGTTTGCATAACCAACCAAAAAAAAAAAAAAAAAAAAAAAAAAAATCCGAGTCGTGTCATCTCGTTTGGCATTCCATGCTTCGTGTTGAGTGCTGGATGAAGTGAGTTCGATTTTCGCTTACTCGGGGAGTAAGCCTTACAAAATACTTTGTTGTTATTGCTGGGGCGGGGGGACTTAGGAAAGGCCTATAGAAAGAACCTAAAAAGTTTTGAAAAAGGTGTTTCGCGTTGTGTTAAGATACAGAATTTTTGGATAGGATATTCATGGTTTATTTATAAGATTGAAAATGTAAACAATAAATAATGTGCTTGTTCAAAAGTACTGAATAATCATTTCTAACAAAACATAGCGTATTTATTTTAATTTTCGTTGGTGAAACAAGGAACTATTTGACCATAGATTTTAGAACGTTTTACATTAAGAGTTAAGAATATAATGTTTACAACTTATGCATTCAGGGAAATTCCTGCACGTGTCTCGAGTAAGGTGGAGGTCTGATCACGCCTTGTTTATTTTCATTTTTTTCTGTATAATGATCAGTTATTGGTGCAGTGTGGATCTTTAGCGGTGGGAGGTTGAAACAATATTCTTTGGAAGCTTGAATTTCAAGTCAATGGCTTCTTTGTGTGCTTGTTCCGTGAGAATAGGTTTCATCTACTGATAATAATAATAATAATATAATAATAATAATAATAATAATAATAATAATAATAATACTAAATGTCAAAACCAGATGCAGCAATACTGACTAGTAGCTGATATATTTCAAATCAGTGTTCCTCAATCACAGAGAAAACATCACAGTATTCTGAGTGATAGAATGTTCAACTAAAGGTGGCACTCACGCCTTGTATGTAATTATGGCGTCAAAATCGTATATTTAAATCGGATATCTGCAGTTCTATGTTCTATGATAAGATGATTTCTCTGTTTCAACAATTATTCCCGCAATTTACTCGACGGGTTCGGTTAAACTAGCATTTTGCACAGTAATCCTTTTATGAATCCAAACTGTCGTTTCGATGTTATATTCCTTTTTGATATATATTTATGATAAACAACAATTGCTTGGTAATATTGTTACTGATTTATTTTGCATTTGTGTTAGATTTAAAGTCAAAGTAATGTTTGCGTTGAATCCGATAGATCTGAGATGCTTCCTTTATATATTTAAAAAAAAAAGAAGAAAAACAAACTGTATCTTGAAAGAAACTGGCAGAGGAACAATCGCTTCTGCATAGGAAAAAGAAAGATTTAAAAAATATGTTATGGCTTCACCAACATTATCAGTTATTTCCTTCCACGATTCAAAATCACTTTCGTTTTTGTAAATCTTAATTTCTTCTCCTTGAAAAACGTTTATTGAAGTTTCCAGATACAATTTGTTTTCTGTTTTTGGGTAGGGAAATTCCTCGGAGCTCTCATTCATCAAATTCCATTTGGAAAATAACAAAGTGAGCTGAAGCCATTCAATCTAGTTTTCTCAGAAATGCTCTCCCTCTATACATTTCAACTTGAATAATAAAGTGCAAATTCATAGCCATTTCGGTTCTCTCTCTGTCTCTCTCTCTCTCTCTCTCTCTCTCTCCTCTCTCTCTCTCTCTCTCTCTCTCTCACACCTTGACAGTGCAGAAAGAAGAGTAGATAATTTTAAAAAATTGTGTAATGCTGATGTTTCATCAGTCTCACATTGTCAAAATCTTTTATTAAGAAATTGGATTGGAAAAAACATATAATTGACAGGAATTTTAAAGAAGGGAAGTCGTTAAATGAAGTTGCTTTTGTATGTTGAATAGTGATTACTTCTAAATTATATTACTTTTTTTTTGGAGAAATTAACAGACCACATTTTCGAGAAAAACAACGTCTTCTGTAATGGAGAAAAACGATTGAATGAGTTTTCCATTTGTACCCTTGACTTAAATACCAAATTATTTAGTAAATAAGTGAGTAGCATCATCTGATAAAAATTGGTAAAAGACAAAATGCAATTGGAAATTAAAGTACATCATTAAGACGACACGAAGGTCTTATTGTTTAGAATATATTTTCTAAAGTCTGTGTAATTTTTATTGTCATTATTGCTAGCCACTTATATAGAAAAGAAAGATTTCCTGTATGTTAACTGGATGTTTAATATCTATTAAGTATTCATGCAAAATGATGCAGAAGCATTTAAAAATGTTAAGTTTGGGGGTGGGGTTAAATATATGAATTTAAAAACAGCCGCCCGAGCACTTAAAAAATTTCAGAATGAATATAGTAAAAGTACTGTCGTTGAAAATTAATTCATTTTTTTTTTCCCTGGTATTGGTTAAAACGAGCGTATCTAGAACTAATGAGCCCTGGAATTAAAACGTGAGGGTATCTGAAAGTAACACTAATGACAAGAGTTCCATCATTTGAGGCAAGAGAGAATCGGTAAAAAAATGATGAGGCTCATCGATTTGACCTGTCTTTATGGACCCTCGCAGTACCATAAACAATGTTTCACGGACTGAGGTGTTTACCTTTTTTAGTATGCGAATAAGGAGACTTTACTTAAGCAAAAAAATATTTAACGCATCTTCAGAGAAAAGAGAGGAAGAAAGATCGGGTTAAAATTGTGCTAAGAACATTATTATCAACTTGATGAAAAAGATCATTTCTCTAACGTAGCATAAAATAGTTATGAACAACAGCTGAAAAAATATATTTCTGAAAAAATATATTTAACGCATCTCAGAGAAAAGAGAGAAGAAAGATACTGTTAAATTGCGCTAAAAACATTATCAAATTTGACGAAAAAGATCAGTTTCTTTAACGCAACGTAAAATACTAGTTATGAACAGCAGCTGAAAAATCAAACATACGCACGTAGCTTTACTTTATTTTTTTTTTTATTTTTTTTCATATTTATGATGAGTTGCATTAAGCCTTTTAATTCCATTGTAGTCGAATAAAAGGTTTAAAACAACCGTTTCCTATTTGTCATTCAACGTTTAAATCCAAGCAGCAAAAAAACAATTTTTTTTTTATTCCTCTTGCCAACTAGGTCACTGTGACTGAGTGGCTGTTATAAAATACGAGCTTGATGGCGCGCGCTACGCTGAGCTGCAACCGGGGCGCTTCGTGTCATGTCTACCTGCCCTACCCTTCAGATCCCCTACCTATCCAGCCGACCCCGGTGCGGACAGACAGCTTTTGGAGGATGAGGGGGTGGATGTGTCCATGCTCACCTACTTTATCAGGGCCCCTACCTACCCGCCCACACCCGGGCGGACAACAAGAAAGATTCACCCCCCCTAGGGGATTTTATCACTATAGAAATGCTTTTTAAGATGCATGCTGTTCAATCTTAAAAAAGATGCGACTAATTTGAACTTTCCATCGTGGTTAATTTTTATTCCTTGACATAACTAAATTTCCATATACATCAGTTTCTCTCTTACAGGAAGTCTAGCAATTGGTGTATTACAAAGGGTTTTATTGCGCGTACAAGACACTAATTCAATCTGACTTTATACTGAAGGTTGTGGTGCTCTATAGGATTCTAGGAGCTACTCTCTCTCTCTCTCTCTCTCTCTCTCTCTCTCTCTCTCTCTCTCTTGCCCATCATCAAGGTTTTGTAACAAAGAAAACGAATTTAAGAATTCCACCTCAACAGCTTACATTATTTTCATCTAATCTTGACGCATTTGAGCTTGATAACAACTAAATATTTTCTATTCAATCCTCACAAACATCTGTAACTTCTCATCATACAAACTAAAGGAAGAGCAGGAAAACGAACTTCAAATTTTAGGGAAGTGTTAAATACTGAGGCTACAGAAATTTCACAATTGGGCAACTGAGTGAAGTTTCTCTTTTGGAAGTCAAAAATCACCTCAAATCGCCAATTTTATTACTCTTAATTTAGTTTAGGTGGTGTCAAAGTTGTAGCACATATTCCACTGCCAAAAAGGCTCTGTTTGTACCAGTTCTGCAATATTCTTGTCTCCCTCTGTTTCTCTTTTATAAGTAAAAAATACAATTAAATCGTGAAATCTTATTACTGTTAATTTAGTTTAGGTGGTGACACGTGTAGTACACATTCCACTGCCAGGAAGGTTTCCGTTTGTCTCCCTCTGGGAAGAGTCCACATACTTGCTTTCAAACTCTTCTCTATCCTCCCTAAAAAAAAAAAAAAAAGCTCTTTTAATTGGTCCCTTGCCTAGATCGGGCGCTAAACCTCAGCTTAAGTCTTCTTCTGGCATTCCCCCTCTTGTCCTTGAACGTCCACAAGATCCAAACTCCAAACCCCAATTGGGTACCTCCCATTATATTGTTTCTCTTAATCTCCTACTGCATTTCTTGGACACTTCGTGCATTGCAGTGGAAGCAAAACATCTCTCTGTGTCTGCCTGTCTGTCTGTCTGGAAGCAAAACATCTCTCTCTGTCTGTAATCCTGTCGATCTCTTTCGATTTTTGGAATCTCCTGGAGAGATATTATTGTCGTATTACCACGGTAGGGAGGAAAACCGTATATGGGTCTCACTCATCAATCTCATTTTCTGCATATACAGCACTTGTTTTTACTCCTTTTGAAAATATTTCACTGGTCCAAAGAATACTTGCTTTAAATATTCTAAGAAAAAATATTAAGGTTACAACATTATGAATAAAAAAACTTGTAAAAAAAAAAAACACAAAATGTACCCTGAAATTTCCTTATACTGGAAATATTTCACAGGTCCAAGAAATGCTTACTTTATTGTTCTTAAAAAATATTAAGGTTACAATATTTTTAAATTAAAATACTTGTTAAAACGTAATCCAAGATGTCTAACAAACAGCAAATGTTATCTTTTCAAGCTTGCAACCCATTTAACATTTACTATTCGTTTTTATGGAAGATGAATGAGCAAAAATGGAAATTTGATATCCTGAAGAATAAAAAAAATATCTTGGGTAAGACAGATTCACGTAATTTCTCGATGTTTAAAATGTAGCCATAGTCCCACTAATATATATTTGTAATTATAACTGCACTATAAAGCAACCTATGCTATAGCAGACGTTGGTGACACCAAGAAAGTGGTAAATTCGGCAATCAACCAGTTTCATTAAAACACTTGATATCATTTATAGTCCTGTAGGCTTGCTCCTTATGAATAGGGTTCACGTTATATAGAATAATAATAATAATAATAATAATAATAATAATAATAATAATAAAATAATAATAATAATAATAATAATAATAATACTAATAGCAGAATTCACAGAATTGATTTTGTACAATATTCTTTCAATAATTCTCCTAATGATTTGCCTTTCCTGGCACGCTGGTATTATAAAAAAGCAGCTGTCCAATGTTCATCGTGCTGTAGGTCGTCAACGGAAATTTCGGGCGGGATGGTGTGACCCCAGCCTGTCCCTGATAACCAGTTTGCTTTTGATAACACCAGCCCGCCCGAAATTTCCGTTGACGACCTACAGCACGATGAACATTGGACAGCTGCTTTATAATACCAGCGTGCCAGAAAGGCAAATACATTAGGAGAATTGAAAGAATATTGTACAAAATCAATTCCTGTGAATTCTGCCATATTTTTTAATAACTTGTTTGAAAGAAGGTCTGTTTCCAGCAATACAATAATAATAATAATAATAATAATAATAAGGACTGATAAAAGTAGTCGAAGACCCAGAAAAATATACAGAGAAAGGAGAATGACAAACATAACAGAGGAATGTACAACAAACCATGCACGGACAATACATGAGACAGACTAAAGAAACTGGCCAGCGATGACACATGGCAATGGTTACAGAGGGAGAGCTCAAGAAGGAAACTGAAGGAATGATAACAGCGCACAAGAATCAGGCCCTAAGAACCAGATATATCCAAAGAACGATAAATGGAAATAACATCTCTCCCATATGTAGGAAGTGCAATACGAAAAATGAAACCATAACCACATAGCAAGCGAATGTCCGGCACTTGCACAGAACCAGTACAAAAGAGAGGTATGATTCAGTAGTAAAAGCCCTCACTGGAGCCTGTGCAAGAAACATCAGCTACCTTGCAGTAATAAGTGGTACGAGCACCAACCTGAGGGAGTGATAGAAAAACGATTTGCAAAGATCTCTGGGACTATGGTATCATGAACAGATAGGGTGATACGTGCAAATAGACCAGGACGTGACGTTGATTGACAAAGTCAAGAAGAAAGTATCACTCATTGATGTCGCAATACCATGGGACACCAGAGTTGAAGAGAAATAGAGGGAAAAATGGATAAGTATCAAGACCTGAAAATAGAAATAAGAATAAGGATATGGGATATGCCAGTGGAAATCGTACCCAGAATCATAGGAGTACTAGGCACGATCCCAAGATCCTGAAAAGGAATCTTGGAAAAAAACTAGAGGCCGAAGTAGCATCCAGGACTCATGCAGAAGAGTGTGATCCTAGAAACGGCGCACATAGTAAGAAGACTGATGGACTCCTAAGGAGGCAGGATGCAACCCGGAACCCCACACTATAATACCACCCAGTCGAATTGGAGGACTGTGATAGAGCAAAAAAAAAAAAAAAAAAAAAAAAAAAAAATAATAATAAAAAGTATTTTTCATTTGTGTGAGGTTTTTCCTTCCTATTAATATAATAAAACAATAATGTTTGTTAAGAAATTCACAATTCCGTGAAAACAAATTGTTTAAAAAATATCCACAATTATATATAAAAATATATTTCTATGTAAAAATAAAAAACAAAGACTTTTCGAACACTTGACGGTGTTCCTCATCAGTGTGACGTTAAAATGTAATCCTAACGTCACACTGATGAGGAGCACCGTTCAAGTGTTCGAAAGTCTTTGTTTTATATTTTTACATAGAAATATATTTTTTATATATAATTCTGGATATTTTTTAAACATAATAATAATAATAATAATAATAATTAGGAAGGAGGCCTTCTCTGAGGGCAGTAGCATTGAATACAATAGCTGTTTCAACGGCATTTAATTTATATAGAATCTTCTCAATTCTTCTTATTATCTTTTTCTCGTCAGCATGTAGCTGGTGTATTAAGTTTCCTAAGGACATGTAAAGATTTTCATTTGTCTTAGTTTATTCCTCTAACGTGTCGACAGCGCACAGGCAGTCATCTATGAGAGTTTACAGTACAGTGAATTAAGATACAGTTTACAAGTATTTATAGCATGCAAGGTCGTGTACAATCGGTGGCGGGTCGGTGGGAACGGATTTTAATTGGTCGTTGGATGGAAACGAAATCTCCCCCTGAGGCGTTCTGACCTGCGTAGTTTGGACGGGTTATTAGCGTCGGTTGGGTGTTGGGGTGGGTCCCACCTCTTGGGCGGCAGGCTGTACAATTGATATATCTTCCGCTCGTTCTCTCCCGCTTTCTCTCTCTACTTCTTCCGCTTTCTCTCTCTCTTGCTCTCTCTCTTTCTCTTTCTGCAAGTTCCTCTCTCTCTCTCTCTCTCTCTCTCGTTCGCTCCTTCTAACGCTCTCTCTTTCTCTCTCTGCCTCTCTCCTCTGCTCCTCTCTCTCTCTTTCTCTTTCTCTCTCTGTTTGCTCCTCTCTCTCTCTTTCCCCCTGTTTCTCTCTCTCTCCTCTCTCTCTGCTCTCCCCCCTCGATTTCTCTCTCTCTCTCTCTCTCTCTCTCCCCCCTCGATCTCTCCTCTCTCTCTCGTGGATGTATAACGTAGTCGGTTGGTTTCTTGCGCCATTTCTTCTTATGATGGTGGGGAGAAACTCTGTTTCTTTTACCGTGTTGATAGTCGGTTTTTTCTCTAATATATGTAAAGCTTCAAGATAACGTAGGCGTTATCTTGAAGCTTTACATATATTAGAGAAAAAACCGACTATCAACACGGTAAAAGAAACAGAGTTTCTCCCCACCATCATAAGAAGAAATGGCGCAAGAAACCAACCGACTACGTATACATCCACGAGAGAGAGGAGAGATCGAGGGGGGAGAGACAGAGAGAGAGAGAGAGAGAGAAATCGAGGGGGGAGAGACAGAGAGAGAGAGAGAGAGAAAGAGAAAGAGAGAGAGAGGAGCAAACAGAGAGAAGAAAGAGAGAGAGAGAGGAGGCAGGCAGAGAGAGAAAGAGAGAGCGTTAGAAGGAGCGAACGAGAGAGAGAGAGAGAGAGAGAGAGGAACTTGCGAGAGAGAAAGAGAGAGCAAGAGAGAGAGAAAGAGCGGAAGAAGTAGAGAGAGAAAGCGGAGAGACGAGCGGAAGATATATCAATTGTACAGCCTGCGCCCAAGAGTGGGTACCCCAAACAACACCCAACCGACGCTAATAACCCCGTCCAAACTACGCAGGTCAGAACGCCTCAGGGGAGATTTCGTTTCCATCCAACGACCAATTAAAATCCGTTCCCACCGACCCGCCCACCGATTGTACACGACCTTGCATGCTATAAATACTTGTAAAACTGTATCTTAATTCACTGTACTGTAAACTCTCATAGATGACTGCCTGTGCGCTGTCGACACGTTGAGGAACTAAACCTAAGACAAATGAAAATCTTTACATGTCCTTATGGAAACTTAATAACACCAGCTACATGCTGACGAGAAAGATTAATAAGAAGAATTGAGAAGATTCTATATAAATTAAATGCCGTTGAAACAGCTATTGTATTCAATAATAATAATAATGAATAATAATAATAATAATAATAATCATAATAATAATAATCTATTTTGTGTGAGGAGGATTTTTCCTTGCAAATCACAGAGAGACGAATGTGTCGTCCCTTAATGAATAAATGTCATAAGTTTGCTAAATTCACCAAATTATTTATCTTCTGTGATCCCGGACGATATCGTGAGTTTTTTTTTTTTTTGTTTTTTTTTTTTTTTTTGGAGCGAAACCAATTTTACGCACATGACTGGAAAAAATATCCAGATATTTAGCATGGGTCAAAAGCAGTTTACCGTCATTGATCAAAATCCTAATAATTAAATCCGGCTCTGCGGTAAAAATGTTGGAAATTTTACGCTTCCCTCCTCAATCACAATAACTGGGATTCAAGGGGGAGGAAACAACAAAACAAAACAAAAGACAAAAAATGAAGGGAAACGAGAGAGGGAGAATGCATTACGAGTTTAGGTAACTCATTATGGGAAAAAAAAAATATAAAAAATGAAATAAACCTTTCTAAAAGTCAGACGCATGCTCACACATATACTCACATAACTCTCTCTCTCTCTCTCTCTCTCTCTCTCTCTTTCCCCCCCTCTCTCTCTATCTGCGTGAACAACAACAGTGTGGAAGAGAATTTTCAAAGAAAGCCAGACAAAATCATTAGGAGGACAACCGTGGAATGAACAGTAAAACCTGCTCCTAGAGACAAAGTTAGCACACGATGTCTCTTCTAAGGATGGACTAAGTCTTGTGACATCCTAATCCTAATCCTTGTAACTCCTTGTAACTCTCTCCTTCAATGAAGATTAATATTTTATTTTTTATTATTATTATTATTATTATTATTATTATTATTATTATTATTATTATTATTATTTCGGAAGGAGACCCTCTCGTAGACAGGTTTAGTTAAAAATGGTTGCTGCTTCAGCACTATTAATTTTGTAGAGTCTTCTCTATTTTTCTGACGACGGCTTTCTTGTTGTTGCTTAGACTGGCGAGCAACGCACCACCAGGGCATGGTAAAATTCGATTGAGTCATTTGGGTTTTATTATTGTTTTATACAATTCTCTCCTCTCTCTCTCTCAATTCTCTCTCTCTCTTCTCTCTCTCTCTCTCTCTGAGAGTTTTCGTTGGTTTCCTGGAACCAATGATAAATCGACCTGCCGGAGAGCCCGCAACAATTCATCCATATAAGGAGAAGGACTCCGCCACTGAAATTCAGTCCTCAGCAGTCATCGCTGGATAATATCCCATGATCAGGACGAAACGTCGCATTGGAGGAGAGAAGAGAGAGAGAGAGAGAGAGAGAGAGAGAGAGAGAGAGAGAGAGAAAGAATTGTATAAAAGCAATAATAAACCAAACAAAATGACTCAATCGAATTTTTACCATGCCCTGTGGTGTGTTGCTCGCCAGTCTAAGCAACAACGAGAAAGCCGTCGTCAGAAAAAATAGAGAAGACTCTACAAAATAAATAGTGCTGAAGCAGCAACCACTTTTAACAAAACCTATTATTATTATTATTATTTCAGTAGATGAAACCTATTAACACGGAACAAGCCCACCAAAGGGTCCATTGACTTGAATTTCAAGCTTCCAATGAATGTTGGTTTCAACGTCCTAAACTGATCATGATAAAGAGCCAGTGATTTTCACCTCCCTAGGGAAACTCGTCCCAACCCTCGACATCCGAGTGGGGATTCCACGACACCAACCACTTAGCATTTGCCTTGCCAGAGTTTTCGAAGCCTGACTTCGCCTCTGGCGTCCGCTAGGAATTCAAAACCAATTCTCTGCTTTTTTGTTTTGTTTCCTAACTTCGTGGCATAAGACTTATATCATCTGAGGAAAGTTTCGAGAACTGTTTGCCTAGCATGAGACTTGTTACTTTGGTCCGCCAAACTTTGGACTTTTGGCTTTTTCCTGGTTTTTGTCGTATCTATTAGTGTTAAACGAGCGACTAATTATATCATTTTATACCTAATCTTTTCCCTTTTTTTATGAGATTATATCCTGATGTCCCTCTATATTTTTTCCTTTTCCCAATGTTTCTCGCACCTGATGACTTCCCAACGATCTTAACCATTCTCTGTTTGTCTCTCCTCTTTACGGGCTGCTCTAGCAGCAAAAGCCCGTGCTGGCATAAGGCCAGCTAAATCTAAAACATCAATAAACAACAACGTCCCTCCTTGTTTACCAATCGTAATCTTCAGAATACATACTCTTAGTGGCCAGACTAAGCAACACATCGGCCTGGTTCCTTGAGCTGGAAGGAAATAATACAATGTAAATATCAGCTCAGGTCACCCGTTACAGCCCCACCATTTATGAACTTCGCATATACGTATACTAAACAATTTTCCATATGATGTGGAATCACTTATAAAACCTATTCTTTATTTTTTTTTTAAATTTCTTTAATGGCTCAGAGAGAGAGAAATGTAGTTATTCCAAAATATATTATTATTAGAGAGGTAGCAGCAATTACCCACAAAATAGTTATGTAATACTGAGAGCATCTAAAGAGAAACAATACTGTGAATGACCCTCGGAAATAAGCACACCATTTAGTAAGTCGACTCAAGAGCTCATAAATTTGGCTTGACCTTCCTGCGTCGCCAGGCTGTATAAACCCACATCTTAAAACAGACGATTTTTTTGTTTTTATATAATGACCAACACTCTGTCCATCACGATTCTGAAAAAGCTGTTAATCTAAATCTTTCCTTTCGTCTTTTAGACAACAGCGCCGCAGATTCGAGCGTACTGGACGTGTGACGCTTTGGGGGAGCTTGATACTGGACCCCCCCCACCCCCCCCCACCCCCCCCGAGTTGATTACACTTAGGCTCTCCGACAGGGCAATACTGTCCAAAATGGTCTCCATTGCGTTGTAAAGTAAGCGGATCAGGTGAGATGACCTCGATACAGGATACTATTTGCAAACGACATGACCACAAGCTCTGCATGAGAGAGAGAGAGAGAGAGAGAGAGAGAGAGAGAGAGAGAGAGAGAGAGATGCGGGGCGGGCTGGAGGGGGGGTGGGGAAGGGAAGGTAGCCTAGATATATAAATTTTTTAACCTACATTACAAATGAGGAGGAATTTGCATAAGGTTTTGATCTACACTTTTTCCCTGAGAGAGAGAGAGAGAGAGAGAGAGAGAGAGAGAGAGAGAGAGAGAGAGAGAGTATATACATTTTTAAGCTACATTCTCTACAAATGAGGAGGAATTTGCATAAGATTTTAAAGAGCATGATCTATCTCTCTCTCAATTGTAATAATATTTCCTTCTTTGTCGAGTCACCTCTCTCTCTCTCTCTATCTATCTCTCTCTTCGTTCATTTATAATCGTCAACCATTCAAAGATATTCCTACGTGAACTCCGAATACCAATCACGAAATGTTTGTGAATATTGTTCAAAACTAAAACTTTTTTTTTTCACGAACGCAGATATTTTCTGCGGTACATTCCTGCCAATGACTAAAAGTGGGAGAACAAAGTTCCCAATAGTTGTTCTTTACAGCTATCGTTATAGAGTTCTCCCTCCCACCAGCGTTTCTGGGTTACTGGGTATGCAACAAATTTTTTATTTTTATTTAGAGGGACGCAGACCCAGCTGCGTAAAGTAATTCTTTGATGGGACGTTTGTTGTTTCCTTTTTTTCCTTTTTTTTTCTCGATCAATGGATACATTTAACGGTAGGTTACTCCTGATCCGCTGCTGGTATGGTGGTGAGAGTCGTGGATTGCGTGCACAGATGTGGCAGGTTCGCGTCTCCCCCCAGGGCAATGATAAATCACTGGATCTGTATCATGATCAGTTACTGGTGCAGTGTGGTGAGGTTCCTTAGCGGTGGGCGGTTGAAACCAAACACTTTAGAAGCTTGAATTACAAGTCAGTGCCCCCATTTGGCCCCCTGAACTTGTTCCATGGTGAATAGGTTTCATCTACTGAAATAATAATAATAATAATGAACCAAACAAAAACTTCTTTCAGTTTTCTTTCTGAAGATTGAAAAAGAAACCCCACAAAATAAAATCACTTTGTAACTTGTTTACTTCTAAGTATTTACATTAGTTTTACTACATACTCGAGTACTTTCAAGCCCGATTATTTTCAAGAGATGTTTGGGATGTTAGCTTGGTCACGCCCAGCAGTCTTCTGGAACTTCTCTCGTTGAGCTGTCATTTATGTATGGCTGTTCTGGTTTCCCTTGAGAGTTTGCCAATCCCCTCTTGTCGCTCTGATATCCTGAGCTGATGGTCA
Source organism: Macrobrachium nipponense (assembly GCF_015104395.2). Taxonomy (NCBI): domain Eukaryota; kingdom Metazoa; phylum Arthropoda; class Malacostraca; order Decapoda; family Palaemonidae; genus Macrobrachium; species Macrobrachium nipponense. The sequence goes on along the minus strand of NC_061102.1, from coordinate 2,250,335 downwards.
ATGGGATTAAATCCTTGAGGTAAGGGGGTGGTCACCAAAAGTCTGTTGGGCAGGAAACCTAATCTCCAGGTCAGGCAGGGGTCATCTTAGCTTCTTTTAATATCAAAGAGAGAGAGAGAGAGAACAGTTCTAATTTCCTATCAGCTAGTATATTTCGTCTCGCCAGTATTGCTTACCATAATGGCGATGCATAAGTGAGAGCGCATATTTTGGGATCACAGCAGGGCCATTATACCACCACGGCATGACAAACATTGCGTCCGAGATACTAGTAGAGGTAGATGGGTTGTGGGGAGTAGTGGGTGGGCGGGAGGTTGGGAGGGGCTGGAGGAGACATACAGGTAAGCAAAGTCGCCCGTCGTAAAATAAATTACCCAAGTGAGCCGTTTCCACCCCCCGAAAGTGGCGATGGCCTTTTTAAAAGGAATTTTGCTTTCCAAGCAAGGAAATGTTTCCTTTGTTAGCGAGGAACCCCTTTGGGGGGAGGGGGGTACGGGGCTCGGGGTAGGGATGAGAAATTTTGGTTTCAGGGGTGATAAGAGTTTTAAAAAGGCGTTTACCTAAGCTCATTAATTAACGTATAAAATAAATCCGTTAAATTATGGTTGGATTTTGCTGATAATATTGAGCGTCGTTTTCATCTGTCTCCGGCGAGATGCTTCGCTCTCTCTCTCTCTCTGGTCTCTCTCTCTCTCTCTCTCTCTCTCTCCTGCAACATCTTTGTAAAAGATAAAACTAAATGCAGTCACGAACCTTTCGATTCGGTCAATGAATTGATTTACAATGCTACACCAAACCCTTCGTGTAATAATATATATATATATATATATTATATATATATATATATATATATATATATATATATACATATATATATATAGATATTATATATATATATATTTGTATAACTGAATCACGAAAAGTAAGGAACGTGATAAATCCATAAATAAAGATATATGCCACGAAGGAAAAATAAACGAAGCAGGGTCTTCAAGATCTTTCGACGTTAAACGTCCTTTACTGAGCAGAGACTGACAAAATAAAACGGGAAACGGGAAAAAAAAAAAAAGACAATACAAGAAGATTCGTATAACTGACAGATAGGGATACAAAGAGATTAGTACCTAGATCCCGACCCAGTATCTGGAAGATGAAAAATCCTTCCCAAACAAAGCATGAACATGGGTTGCATTTAAAGGTTTAAGAAACAAATCATCATCAGATACAAAGTCAAGACAATTAAAGGATTATAGTGACGGCTATTCAGAACTTGGTAAACAAAACCATTTTCACAATAACATGTCAGACATACATTACAACAAAAATAAGTACTCTAAGGCAACTGATTTTATTTAAGTCAGTATTATATCTTTGCAGGTCATCTTAACATGTTACAGATACAAGGGTCTAAATAAAAATTAGGCCATCGACTAACATTGAAATTACAATGAAAAGTAAGTTGTACTTAAAGCAGATTCTAAAAGATTTCGTGATAAGACATCTCTTGACCTTGCAATTACTGAACTACCAACCCAATTTATTCGGTGGTTGTTTTCACTTAAATGAATGAATATTGCATTAGATTTTTGCCCAGTTTTTACAGAATATTTATGCTGGCTTAGCCTTACTTCTAGGCCTTTGCTAGATTGTCCGAGATAAAATGAGGGACAATCCATACATGGAATTTTATATATTATGTTGTTGCTTTCTCTGGGGCCATTTTTTATTAACATTCCTTTTAGTGTTTTTATTATAGAAAAAAAACAAGGTTGACATTAAAGCTTTTAAACAATGATTTAATGGTTTCAAATCCGATAAAATAAGGCAAACTGAGAATGTTCTTAGAATTTTCTTTCTGCGTGTTACTTACACTATAAACTTTTATGAGGCTTTATTATAACAAATGTCTAATATATGTGAAGGATAGCATAAATCTTTCCCTATTTTTCTTATGTATTCAATTTCTTGATCCAAATATTGTGGACTGACAATGCGCAATGCTCGTAAAAACATAGAGGAAAAAAATTGAAAAAATTTAGGTTATTTTATGTTAAGATTGGTGGCCTGAGAAGAAATGAACATAAGTTAAGTTTCCTATAAATACTGAATTTACATTGAAATGGTTCTTTATTTATCAAAACATCTAAGAAAGGGAGGCAATTGTCTTTTTCTAATTCTAGAGTAAACTTAATCGATGGTACCTGGTTATTTAATTTAGAGAGTAAATCATTTACATCAATACCGACAGGAAGAACAGCTAACCAATCATCAACATAACGATACCACTTTACAGGAATATAAATGAATATTAGGTAAGTAGCGTTTTTTCAAAGAATTCCATGTACAAGTTTGAGAGTAGTGGTGATAAAGGATTCCCCATTACCATGCCAAATATATGTTGATAAAATTCTCCATTGAATATAAACTTACAATCACAAATGCACAAACTCGTGAGTGAAATAATGTGACTTATAGGTAGAGGTAATTCATGCTGAGTTAGTTCATTACTAATATATTCTAAAATAGAGTCTATAGGGACTTTAGTAAAAAGAGAACATGCATTACATTTTCGCTTGAGCTTTAGAAATCCTCCGGACTAGACGAAAATAAGAAAAAAAAATAAAAAAAGATAGCAACAGGATTCGCAAATGGCTGAGAAACGAAATGATGTTGATGAGGTAATCCTCTGCTATAGGGGAGAGGCTGATGTTAAACAGACAAGAAGATCATTAATCAGAAAGGAATTGTGTTTAACAAACAGGTGGTAAAAAAATTAATCAAAACCACTTTGCGACGAATTAGGGAATATCTTTTATTCGTTGGCAGATTAGGGGATAAGTCTTTAATTCGTGACCGATTATTAGGGGATGACGGATTAGGGGATAAATCTGTAATTCGGGACTGATTAGGGGATAAATCTGTAATTCGGAAAAAAAACTGATTAGGGGATAAATCTGTAATTCCGGGACTGATTAGGGGATAAATCTTTAATTCGTGGTTGATTAGGGGTAATCTTTAATTCGTGACCGTTAGGGGTTGACGGATTAGGGGGATAAATCGTAATTCGTGACCGATTAGGGGATGACGGATTAGGGGTGGGGATAAATCTTTTAATTCGGTACGGATTAGGATATAAATATGTATTTCGTGACCGATTAGGGGATGACGGATTAGGGAATAAATCTTTAATTCGTGGTGGATTAGGGGATAAATATGTAATTCGTGACCGATTACGGGATGACGGATTAGGAGATAAATCTTTAATTCGTGACCGATTAGGGGATGACGGATTAGGGTATAAATCTGTTATTCGACCACACCCAAAACAAGTAGATGTATGATAATCCCAATAACTCAAAAATTAAAATTCACAAAAAATATATAAAAAAATAAAAAAACAAGCAAATCATCGTTGTCAAATGAGAACTAATAGCAAATTAGAATCGCAGAGGAAAGCAGTAAAAGAACGATTGATTGATGGTCGCAAACAAAGGGTCCGAGATGATTATTACCCTCGTCGGAAGAGGGGGTAGGTGGGGGGAGAGGGGGAAGGAATCGGAGAAGCGAAGACTAATGATGGGGGAAGGTGAATAGGAGGAAGAAGAGATGATTAAAATAGGAAAAGGAAGCGAAGGGGGAAGACAGAGAGAGAGAGAGAGAGAGAGAGAGAGAGATTATTAAAATGCAGACATGGATGAGATATTAAGAGAGAGAGAGAGAGAGAGAGAGTAGAGAGAGAGAGAGAGAGAGAGAGAAACTTCCCCAAGTTACTGGATATATAATGATGACTAACGACCAAGCCCAATTATTATAGCGTTTGTTAAAACCAATTAACCTTTGACAAATAAGGCGGTGTTTAGATATCGTTAAAATGTAGAACGTACCTTAATTTTCATGAGACACGATGTTTGTATAACAAGAAAAAAAAAAAAAAAAAATGAGTCGTGTCATCTCGTTTGGCTTTCCATGCTTCGTGTGAGTGCTGGATGAACTGAGTTTGATTTTCGCTTACTCGGGGAGGATAAAACCTTACAGAATACTTTGTTGTTATTGCTGGGGCGGGGGAGGGGGGGGCCCCCCTTAGGAAAGGCCTATAGAAAGAACCTAAAAAGTTCTGAAAAAGGTGTTTCGCGTTGTGTTAAAGATACAGGAATTTTACGATAAGATATTCATTGCTTATTTATTAGATTGAAAAAATGTAAACCAAAAATAAATAATAGCTTGTTAAAAAGTACTGATTAATAATTTCTAATAAGCATAACATATTAATTAATAATTTTCGAATTTTGGCGTTGGTTGAAACAATGATCTAATAGACCACAGATTTAAGCACCATTTTACTTAAGGCTAAAGAATATAATGTTTTACAACTTATGCATGTGGGGAAAAAAAATTCTTTGCATGCGTCCCGAGTAAGCTTGAGGTCGGATCCTACCATGTTTAATTTCATTTTCTCTGTATCATGAGCAATTAATGCTGCAATGTGGGGTCCTTGATTACAAGTCAATGGCTCTTTGGTGTGCTTGTTCCGTGGGAATAGGTTTCATCTACTGAAATAATAATAATAATAATAATAATGATAATAATATTACTAAATGTCAAAACCAGATGCAGCAATACCTTACCGGACAAGCAGCTAAATACATCAGTGTTCCTCAATCAACAAAGAAAACATCACAGTATTCTGAGTGCTAGACTGTTCAACTAAAGGTCACTCACGCCTTGTATGTAATTTCTGGCGTCAAAATCGTATATTTATATTTTCGCGTATCAACAGTTCTAAGATAATATGATTTCACTGTTTCAACAATTATTCCCGCAAATGTACCTCGATGGCGTTGGTTAAACTAAAATTTTACACAGTAATCCTTTTATTAATCCAAAACTGTCTTTTCGATGTTATATTCCTGTTTGATATTTATTTATGATAGACAAACAATTGCTTGGTTATATTGTTACTGATTCATTTTGACATTTGTGTTAGATTTACAGTCAAAATAATCGTTTGCGTGGAATCCGATGGATCTGAGATGCTTCCTTTTATATATTTAAAGCAAAACAAACACTATCATGAAGAAGGAAATTGGCAGAGGAACAATCGCTTCTTCATAAAAAAAAAAAGAAAGATTCTAAAAAAATATGTTATGTCTTCACCAACATTATCAGTTATTTCCTTCCACGATTCAAAATCGCTTTCGTTTTTTTGTAAATCTTAATTTCTTATCCTTGAAACGTTTCATTGAAGTTTCCAGATTCATTTGTTCTGTTTTGGGAGGGAAATTCCTTCGGAGCTCATTCATTCAAATTCCATTTGGAAAATAACAAAGTGAGCTGAAGCCATTCAATCTAGTTCTCAGAAATGCTCTCCCTCTATACATTTCAACTTGAATAAATAGAGTGCAAATTCATAGCCATTTCTGTTCTCTCTCTCTCTCTCTCTCTCTCTCTCTCTCTCTCTCTCTCTCTCTCTCTCTCTCTCTCTCCCGACAGTGCAGGAAAGAAGAGTAGTTACTTTTAAAGTTGTGTAATGCTGATGTTTCATCAGTCTCACATTGTCAAAATCTTTTATTAAGAAATTGGATTGAAAAAAACATATAATTGACCAGAATTTCCAAGTAGGGAAGTCGTTAATGAAGCTTGCTTTTGTTGTATGATGAATAGTGATTACTTCTTAATTATTATTATTTTTTAGAGGAATTAACAGACCAAGTTTCGAGAGGAAAACAACGTCTTCATGTAATGGAGAAAAACTTAGATACGATTGAATGAGTTTCCATTGTACCCTTGACTTAAATATACCAATTTAGTAAATAAGTGAATAGCGTCATCTGATAAAATTGGTAAAAATATAAATTGGAATTGAATAAAGTACGACATTAAGACGACGCGAAGGTCTTATTGTTAGAATATATTTTCCTAAAGTCATGTGTAATTTTGTTGTCATTACTTAAAATATGTTTTTTTTAAAGACGTGTAATTTTATAGTCATTATTGCCACCCACTTATATGGAAAAGAAAGATCTCCTCTATGTTAACTAGATGTTTTATTATTTATTAAGTATTCACGCAATGATGGATAAAGCATTTAAAAAGGGTGGGTGAGATTGGGGGAAATATATGAATTTAAAAACAGGCCGTGAGAACTTGAAAATTTCAGAATGAATATAGTAAAAGTACTCTCGTTGAAATTCATTCATTTTTTTGCCCTGGAGTGGTTTAAAACGAGCGTATCTAGAACTAATGAGCCCTGGAATTAAAACGTGAGGGTACCTGAAGTAACACTAATGACAAGAGTTCCACGAACGCTTTACAGCAGGGAGGTGTTTCCGAGAAACTGTAAATGAAATAAGCGAAAGTGTTCTTCAAGCGACAGAAAATATTTTACTTGGGCCATTTTCCTTCAAGGTGGATGACTCTTAACCCTCTACGTTTGGGCCATACGCGTCACTACACATTCATTTGTGAATGAGGGTATTTATGAATGTAAGAAGACATATTTCCTTTATTTATATAGTACACTATCAAGCATGTATACAGAAATTGCGTATGAAAATGCGTAAGGTAACTATCAGATGTTAACGTAATTTTTCAGTTTTTAGTCAACCTTGTGTGATTTGTTAACATATAATATTAAGGACATTTAGTATTTAAGTATTTATTTTTAAGGAAATTGTATTGTATATATTACGAAAGTTAAGTTTTAGTGTGGTGATTTTGCGCCTCCTCCCGCTCGTTAAAAGAATTTTTGAATTTTGCCCTCTTAATCTATCTTTTTGTTTACGTTTGGGTACGTGACTGAGCCCTCGGTGAATGGAGGTGAGAAGAGACAGAGCGAGTGTTTGGGCAGACAGTTCGGGCTATCTACAGAGGCTGTCCCTTTTTTGCTCTGCAGCTGCCGCTCTTAATATATTTTATCGACGCTTTTGGGAGTACTTTGAGCCGCCCTTCGCAGGTACACATCTGGCCACCTGCGGTGTTGTGTACGCTGTACTTTGAGTGCTGTCCTTCGCAGGTACGCTTCTGGCCACCTGCGGTGTTGCGTCCTGCTTGTATTGCAGGTGATTTGTGCCACCTGCGGACTTATCTCACTGCCACCTCAGTGGAAGAGTTTTCCTGAGGTGTTAGAAGCATTTGCTTTTCCAGGACGCCTTGGTTATTGCAGCTGTGGGGGCCTTGATGCCCGTCAGAAGTCAAGTAGGGAGACAGATCCCAGGTAAGCGTTCCTTTTGTATGGTCGTGCAGGACCTCTCGACTCCTCCTTCCTGGTGCTTCTGTACTCCCCTGTCAGCAGAGTTCTGAAATTATTTGGATCACGGCCTACTGTAAGGCAAGACCTTTATTATTAGTCCTGGATCACGGACTCCCCTTCAGAGTGTGAGGAGATATTTTTTTTTGTTATTATTATTTATATATATAGTTATATCATATAATGAACTGTTGAGACAGTTGGAATTTGTTGCCCTTTTTGTTTGTTTTGTTCTTATGATGTTAACAGCCTCGTGGCTTTTATATTTGTTTATATTATAAGTTTAGATTATCAACATAGGTAGGAGATTAAGTGTTTTCTCCCTGTTACTCTTCGCCTTCCTTCCCATCCTATTTAGTTATAGGTATTGGTTAATTTATTCATTTTGATCTGGCCAGTTATATTTTATATTTTGATGTATTTGCATTCATGTGTTTCTCTCTATTATCTCTGTTTAGGGCTTAGTTTTTTTAGAAGTTAGGAATCCCAAGGGATTATTTAAGGACTAGAGTTTGTCCTTGGCAGTCACAAGGTTGACTTTGATTATTTTTGTTTGTTAATAAATATTGTTGAGTTTTCCTGAGTGTTTTCGTCTCCATTGACCATTTTTGCTGGATACTCTGTAACAACACTGAGTGTACATCCTTTAGTGCAGACAAACCTGCACCACGGCCCAACAAGGGTCGTAACAATTGGCGACCGTGACAGGATTGATGTACTCAGGGGTATCTGGTATTTTGGTCTGTGGAGCGACACTTCGGTGATCTCTTCAATATTATTTTGTAGTAATTGCCTTTGTTTCTCCCTGAGTTATTAATTTTTGGCCAAGATGGAAGAGTTTAACTTTGACCCAGCTGAATTTTTGGGGTCTGCTGACTGCCTAAAGTACTTGCCTGTTTTAAATAGGAAACATTTAGTTGCTTGTGCACAGTGGTTGGGTGTTCCGCTGAAGTCGGCGGGTACTAAGAGAGATATATTGGAGGCTGTGAAGGGTAAGATTGCCCAGGATTTAGCTGAGGCCGAACATTTGGTGAGTGAAAGTGAAATAGAAAGTGATGGTGAAGATAGTATTAATGATGATTTGGAAGAGGATAGGTTGAGCGTGAGAGCTGGTTTGACTTTGTTTGAGGATCCTCCTCGTACAGGTATTATTTATGAAGGTCCCTCGAATATACCTAAGGCTAATGTGTCAAATAATCCATTTTTGCCCCCCCTTAATTCTTTGCCAGTCGAACCCCTGGCTTCTGTTCATACTTCGGGTGAATCTAAGGAGGAGGTAGAATATAAATTAATTTGTAAACGAATTGAATTAAAGAAAATAGAATTTGAGGAGAACGAGCGGGTGAGGCGTCACGAGTTAGAGATGGTGAAGTTGAATATAGAGATGGCTAGGTTACAGGGAGCCAATTTGGTCAGTTCCCTAAAGGTATGTTCCAGGAACGGTTTAATTTAGGTGCAGCACTAAAATTGGTGCCAGTCTTTGATGAAACAATGTCCCTGAATTTTTCAAAGCCTTGTTTGAGTGTTGCCGCCCGGTTGTCTTGGCCCTCCGAAATGTGGACTGTTTTAATACAATGTAGGCTGGTGGGCAAGGCTATCCGGGTGTACAATGCCTTGAAGGAGGAGGGAATTGCCAGGGACTATCATAAGGTCAAAGCGCTGGTATTAAAATCCTATGATCTGGTTCCCGAGGCCTATCGCCTCAAATTTAGGAATTATAATAAACATCCTTCACAGTCTTATGTAGAAATTCGCTCGGGTCAAGGAGGAACAATTTGACGACTGGCTGAAGAGCCGACAAGTGTGTTTTTTTTGCTACGTTGCGTGAATTGTTGCTCCTTGAAAGAGTTCAAAAGGCATGTAGCAAAGAGTTGAGGGTCCATCTTGAGGAGGTCAAAGCTATGAAGTTGAGTAGTGCCGCTCAGTTGGCAGATGAATATGTGTTGACCATCGCTCTGGCAATGGTAACTTTGGGTACAGGGTTTTTAAATGATCCCTCTTCCCGTGCCCACAGTAGGAAGGAGGGAAGAACCATCTTCGTTCGACTCCTAATATTCCTAAGATTAATAATGCTAATTCTTTTTTCAGATGGTAGGAATGTTGGTAGAGTCTCAGGAGGGTCTCCTCCCCCTCGTGTCTTTGTTAACAGAGGTACATCTAATTCTGGCAATAATCAAAGGTACAATAATAATAATGGTAACAGAAGTACTGGACGTAGAGTAACCTGTTTTTGGTGTGACAAGCCAGGTCATTTCCAGAACCAGTGCAATGCCCGTAGACGATATCTTGAGAGAAACGGCCAAAATCCAGTTTCATTAATTTCTGACAGGTCCAGTTCTTGTGATAATCAAATGGAAAAATCTGTAGTTAGTAGTAAGGTAGATAATAGTAGTTAGTGACACTTCTAATAAAAAAACAGTTGTGACTCAATTTTGACAAGTATGTATGGCCAGTAAAATTGTTCTTGGATCTAAGATTATCAAAGTAAAGTTCTTGAGGGACACTGGTTCAGCTCGGTCTCTTGTGTTGAGGGATACCTTAAAAGGTTGTAAAGAGTATTCAGGGAATTATGTTGTTCTGGGAGGGCTTTCCGAACACTGTTGTTGCTGCTCCGTTGGTGGATGTCAGGTTGTCTTTTCCTGGATGTGATAAGGTTACCGAGTTGGCCGTTGTTGATAATCTCCCCATTCCTGGGATTGACGGTATTTTGGGCAATGATATGGTCAATAGTGAGGGTCAGGAATTATTTCCCATATTGTCCATTAATGCATGTCCCATAGCTGTAACAACCCGTGCCGCAGCAAGAGTGCTGATCTACTTGATGTCAATGATGATTTAATGCTTAGTAGTTTAGAAGTAGATGTAGAAAGGCCCGGGTCAGTAGATAGTGGTAGTAATAGTATTATTATTAATGATTTGAAACCTGATTGGACGATTGGCTTTTATTGAAGCCCAGAAAAAAGAAAAAAGAATTTGACTTGTTTGAATTGGGAGACATTAATGATTTGACTAAACCTCGGTTTGGTATAACCAAGGGTCTACTTTACAGTTTAGTCGTCCTTCGACAGATGATCTGGGCAAGACTTCTCAGATTGCACAAATTGTGGTTTCCGTCCCAGTTCCGTGAATCAGTAATGAATCTTGCTCACAACAATTTGTCTTTCAGGCCATTTTGGGGTATGGAAAACTTTCCAAAAATTAGCAAGGTATTTTTGGTGGCCTGGGATGAAATCTTCTGTGAAGCATTATGTGAAGGAATGTGGAGGTATGTCAGTTTATGGAAAAACCAAATCAAATAATTCCCAAAGCTCCTTTACATCCTATCCCCTGCCATTGGTGAACCATTCTCGGAATTGGTGATAGATGTCGTTGGTCCTTTACCTAAAACCAAGTCTGGTTATGTTTATTTATTACTATTATGGATAGAGCCTCTAGATTCCCGAAGCATTCCCTATGAGACGTATTACATACTAAAGTTTGTTTTTGAAAAATTAATGGATTTGTTTTCTTTTCCAGGTATGGTCTCCCTCGTGTTATTCAGACAGATTGTGGTACAAATTTCACGAGTAAGGTATTTAGAGGTAAATGTGCTGAACTGGCCATTCAGCACATTACCAGCGTACCTTATCACCCGGAGAGTCAAGGTGTGGTGGAGAGGTTTCACCAGACCCTTAAATCCATTTTGAAAAAAACATTGTTACGAACAAGGTAGTGAGTGGGATAAAGCACTTCCCTTTGCCCTCTTTGCTCTTAGGAATCATCCAAATTCTTCCACTGGTGTAGCTCCCTTCGAATTGGTATTCGGTCATAAAGTTCGTGGTCCTCTAGAAATTTTTAGCGAAGTGCTACAGTCCGGTCGAAGGGGAGAGGTTAAAGTTGGAGAATTTGTAGAGGATTTGAAAAAGAGGTTGTTCAGTGCTTGGAATTTTGCACGGGAAAATCTGAGTTATTCACAAGCTGTGATGAAGGATAATTTTGACAGAAAAGCTAAAGCTCGTTTCTTTTGAACCTGGAGAATTGGTTTTTGGTTTTGAGTATGGACCCGGACAATTTTCTTGAACAAGGTATAAGGGTCCCTGGAAGGTATTGAGGAAGTTGTCCGAGGTCAATTATGAAATTGAAGCTCCAGGCTCAAGTAGAAAGTGTAGAATTTGTCATATAAACATACTGAAGCCATATCATTGTAAAGGTGTTGATCCTTTAGCAATTGTGTATGAACCGATATCGGTAGTAGTAGATGTTCCTCCTGAAGAATCTGATGACTTATTGTATCAAGTTCCTTCCGATGCTTTGTTTTGAAAATTTGCAAAATTAGGAATCTTGCAAGAAGGTTTGGAACATTTGGATGTTAATCAAAGAAAAGATGTACTTGAGTTTAAATTATTCCTTTACAGATTATTTCAGGATTCTCCAGGTAGAACTAATCTTCTTCAGCATGATGTTGATGTGGGAAGTGCTCCTCCTGTTAAGCAAAGTCCTTATCGGTTGAATCCCGTGAAAAGGGATATAGTCAGTAAGGAGATTGAGTATATGTTGGAGCACGACCTCATTCAGCCTTCTGTTAGTCCCTGGAGTTCTCCTATGTTCTTGTTAAAAAGGCAGACGGTAAGTCCGCATGTGTGTGGACTATAGGAAAGTAAACGTCCATACAAAGAATATTCTTTTCCTTTGCTCGTATGATGATTGCCTCGATCAGATAGGATCTGCCATTTTATTACAAAGTTGGATTTACTGAAAGGCTATTGGCAGGTTCCGTTGTCTGATCGCGCCCGTGAAATCTCTGCATTTGTCACTCCCTTTGGTTTGTATGAATGCAAGGTTATGCCATTCGGGATGAAAAATGCAGCTGCCCTTATCAGAGGCTGATGAATAGGGTTATTTGTGGTTTAGAAGGAACAGAGATTTATATTGATGATTTGGTAGTGTATAGCAATGACTGGCATACGCATTTGGTAAGGTTGCGTAAAGTATTTGAGGCTCTTAGGTCTGCTGTTTGGTTATAAATTTAGCCAGTGTGAATTTGGTAAGACTAAGGTTTGTTATTTGGGTCACGAGGTTGTTTGGGTCAGGTGGCTCCGAAACAAGCTAACTCGAGGCTATTATTAACTTTGAAAAGCCCAAGTAATGTCAGAGAGGTGAGAAGGTTTCTAGGTATGATTGGCTACTACAAAAAGTACGTTAGAAATTTCTCAGACCTTTTGCTCATCCTCTTACAAAACTCCTAGAAAAGGGTCAGAAATTCTTTTGGTCGCAGCAGTGTGAGGAAGCTTTTAATAAGCTTAAATCTGTGTTGTTGACTAACCCCTTTTCCCAATTTTTAATTCCCCAGATTTTCAAAGACCATTTATCATTGCTGTTGATGCCAGTGATGTAGGAATTGGTGTGTCCTCTTTCAAAGGAATGAGGAAGGTGAAGTTCACCAGTATCTTATTTCAGTCGTAAGTTATTGGCGGCAGAAAGAAGATACTCAACGATTAAAAGAAAAGAAGCCCTTGCTTTGGTCCGCACCCTTATGCACTTTAAACCCTATGTAACTAATTTTTCTTTTCCCATAGAGGTCTGGACTGATCATAACCCACTGGTTTTTATTGAACGGATGAAGGAGCCAACCAGAGGATCTTGCGCTGGGCTCTCTTTCTTCAAGAATTTAAATTGGTGATAAAGCACATTAATGGGTTCCGAAAATAAGATTCCTGATGCCCTTTCCCGAAATTGATTAGTTTGCCTTCTCTCTCGTACGTCACCCTGCTCGTTTCTCCAATAGGTTATATGAAAAAAAATTATTTTTTGAATATTAGTATGGTTTCAATGTTCCTGCAAGTTTTATAGGTTTGAATTTAGTAGGTTTATTTGTTAATACCTGTTTTTAGTTTTTATTATACGGTTTGGCGACTGCCAGTTGTTGAGGTTTGTATGAAGTTTATACACTCTAATATTTATGATATTGCCCTTGGTTCCTAGCCAATTATTGATTTGTCACAATATACTTTGGACTTTGAATTGATTATTATATAATATAATGACTTTTTGACTATATTGTTCGTGTATTGTAGGTTAAGGTGTAGGCCTGTGTGTGCCTGTAAGTTTATTTAGGTAAAGTTAAGTAGGTTGGTTTCCTTAGAGTTGGGGATTTTGTGACTTTTATGATCCTGTTTAAACATGGGTATGTTATGTCATGTCTGTCCTTTGCCATGCCTTGTCTTTGGGTTCAGAGTATGGTAATATCACTTGATCTTTAAAATAATGTAAGCTATATAAAGCTTTTGGTTTGGCATTCCCCAATGGTATTTTCTGTTGATGTAATATAATTTGGTTTCAGATTTGTTGCTCTATTATTGTATGTTTGCCTGTTGTAGATTGTCTTATTCTTTCCTTACAGGTTTGTTAGTACTACATTTATAAAAAAACAAAAAAAAATTTTCTGGCTTAAATTTTTTTTCTTCGGGGAGGAGGTATCAGATGTTAACGTAATTTTTCAGTTTTTTTAGTCAACCTTGTGATTTTGTTAACATTTAATATTAAGACATTTAGTATTTAAGTATTTATTTTTAAGGAAATTTGTATTGTTGTATATTACGAAAGTTAAGTTTTAGTGTGGTGATTTTGCGCCTCCTCCCCGCTCGTTAAAATTTTTTGAATTGCCCTTTTAACTCTTATCTTTTGTTTACGTTTGGGTACGTGACTGGAGCCCTCGGTGAAGGAGGTGAGAAGAGACAGAGCGAGTGTTTGGGCAGACAGTTCGGGCTATCTACGAGGCTGTCCCTTTTTTACTCGCAGCTGCCGCTCTTAATATATTTTATTTTATCGACGCTTTTGGAGTACTTTGAGCCGCCCTTCGCAGGTACACATCTGGCCACCTGCGGTGTTGTGTACGCTGTACTTTGAGTGCTGTCCTTCGCAGGTACGCTTCTGGCCACCTGCGGTGTTGCGTCCTGCTTGTATTGCAGGTGATTTGTGCCACCTGCGGACTTATCTCACTGCCACCTCAGTGGAAGAGTTTTCCTGAGGTGTTAGAAGCATTTGCTTTTCCAGGACGCCTTGGTTATTGCAGCTGTGGGGGCCTTGATGCCCGTCAGAAGTCAAGTAGGGAGACAGATCCCAGTAAGCGTTCCTTTTTGTATGGTCGTGCAGGACCTCTCGACTCCTCCTTCCTGGTGCTTCTGTACTCCCCTGTCAGCAGAGTTCTGAAATTATTTGGATCACGGCCTACTGTAAGGCAAGACCTTTATTATTAGTCCTGGATCACGGACTCCCCTTCAGAGTGTGAGGAGATATTTTTTTTTTGTTATTATTATTTGTATATATATAGATATCTTATAATGAACTGTTGAGACAGTCGGAATTTGCTGCCCGTTTTTGTTTTTGTTCTTATGATGTTAACAGCCTCGTGGCTTTTATATTTGTTTATATTATAAGTTTAGATATCAACATAGGTAGGAGATTAAGTGTTTTCTCTCCCTGTACTCTTCGCCTTCCTTCCCATCCTATTTAGTTATAGGTATTGGTTAATTTATTCATTTTGATCTGGCCAGTTATATTTTATATTTTGATGTATTTGCATTCATGTGTTTCTCTCTATTATCTCTGTTTAGGGCTTAGTTTTTTTAGAAGTTAGGAATCCCAAGGGATTATTTAAGGACTAGAGTTTGTCCTTGGCAGTCACAAGGTTGACTTTTGATTATTTTTCTTTGTTAATAAATGTTATTGAGTTTTCCTGAGTGTTTTCGTCTCCATTGACCATTTTTGCTGGATACTCTGTAACAACACTGAGTGTACATCCTTTAGTGCAGACAAACCTGCACCACGGCCCAACAAGGGTCGTAACAGTAACCCAAGTCTACGGGCGTAACCAGCCTCGTTTCAGGGGCAGGCCCGGCTCCGTTTCAGGGAATCCCTTCTAACCCCTACCCCCTTCGGAAGGGCAGGGGAAGGGGTGGGGAGGTAGGTTGAAACCCCATTATAAACAATCTTAGTGGTCCCCACTATCACCCTGCCAAATTTCATGCCCATCGGACCAGTCATTTGCCGTGATTGAGTAAAGTCACGAGAAATTCTGGTGATTAAAACAGGAAAATAGAAGTTTTGAAGTGGGGAAGGGGGCCCTTGAGGGGTGTTGGTAGGGGGGGGGGAAGAGCATGCTCTCACTTACCATTCATATTACCAGGCAATATGACACTTACAGTCCCTTAGAAAAGGGTAGATATACGGAACCCCTAAACAAAAGTAAGCATGGCTTAATTTTCTCTCCTTTAAATACCTTCAGCATCATTTGGGGGCAAGAGAGAAATCAGTGAAAAATAATAAGGTTCATCGATTTTGACCTGACTTATGGACCTTCGCAGTACCATATACATCTTTCACGGCATGAGGTGTTAACTTTTTTAATTATGCGAATAAGGAGAG
>NC_061102.1:2216006-2226006 GCF_015104395.2 Macrobrachium nipponense | reverse complement strand
TGATGATACCTGTTAGTAACTTCCACATTATTGGTAGGCAGGTGATAGGCCTGTAGTTACTGGCTATATTTCCCTTACTCTTGTCTTTTTTGTAGTACTAAGGATGTTCTTCCTGTGGTCATCCATTTGGGTTTGCTTGGTGATTTGTGATACAATGCTGAAGTTGTTCTGCTATTCGTGGGTGTAGGGCCTTGAATTTTTTCACCAGTATCCATGGACTTCATCGGGACCTGGGGCTTTCCAGTTTGGCATTTTTTTTAGTTGGTGTCTGACTGTGTCTGTCGTGATCTCTGTGAATCTTTGTTTTATTCTCCCTGTTTCTTCTTCTTCTTTTTATTATTATTATTATTATTATTATTATTATTATTATTATTATTATTATTATTATTATTATTATTATTATTATTAAGTAGATGAACCCAATTCATATTGAACAAGCCCACAAAGGGGCCAATGACTTGATTCCAGAAACTTCCAAAGAATATGAAGGTGTTCATTATTAAGAAGCAAGAGGAAGTAACGGAAAATACAGAAAAAAGAGATTCCACTTAATAAAAAATAAATAAATAGATAAATAAATTTTTAAAAAGTATTAAAATAAAAGAAGTATATTATTAGAGTAGTAATGCATTACATTTTCGCTTGAACTTTAGACATTCTACGGGACTCGACGAGAATAAAAAAAAAATAAATAAATAAAAAAAGATAGCAACAGGATTCGCAAATGGCTGAGAAACGAATGATGTTGATGAGGTAATCCTCTGCTATAAGAGGAAAGGCTGATGTTAACAGACAAGAAGATCATTAATCAGAAAGGGAATTGTGTTTAACAAACAGGAAAAAAATTAATCAAAAACCACTTTGCGACGGATTAGGGAATATCTTTTATTCGTAGCAGATTACGGGTAAAATCTTTAAATCGTGACCGACTAGGGGGATACGGATTAGGGGATAAATCTTTAATTCGTGACGGATTAGGGGATAAATCTGAATTCGAACGCACCGAAAAACAAGTGAGATTTATGATAATCCCATAAACTCAAAAATTAAAAATTCAAAAAAAAAAAGCAGCAAATCATCGTTTGTCAAATGAGAACTAATTAGCAAATTGAAATCGTAGAGGAAAGCAGGAAAAGAACGATTGATTGATGGTCGCAAACAAAGGGTCCAAGATGATATTACCTAGGTCGGAAGAGGGGAGGGGAGGAAGGGGGGGATGGGGGGAAGTGATGGGACTCGGAGAAGCGAAGACTAATGATGGGGTGGGGGAAGGTGAATAGGAGGAAGGAGAGATGATTAAAATAGGAAAACGAAGCGAAGGGGGAAGACACACACACACACACACACACACACACACACACACACACACAGAGTGAGAGAGAGAGAGAGAATGGTAATACATGTAAAGAGTATTATAAAAGAGAGAGAGAGAGAGAG
This sequence comes from Macrobrachium nipponense, assembly GCF_015104395.2. Taxonomy (NCBI): domain Eukaryota; kingdom Metazoa; phylum Arthropoda; class Malacostraca; order Decapoda; family Palaemonidae; genus Macrobrachium; species Macrobrachium nipponense. The sequence goes on along the minus strand of NC_061102.1, from coordinate 2,224,569 downwards.
AGAGAGAGAGAGAGAGAGAGAGAGAGAATGTTAAAATCCAAAGACTTATGGAGAGTATTATAAAATAGAGAGAGAGAGAGAGAGAGAGAGAGAGAGAGAGAGAGAGAGAGAGAGGGAAACTTCCCCATGTTACTGGATATATGAATGAGACTAACGACCAAGCCCCATTATATAGCGTTTTCTAAAACCAATTAACCTTTGTCGGTGATTCGACAAATAAGGCGGTGTTTAGATATCGTTAAAATGTAGAACGTAAAACCTTGATTTCATGAGACACGATGTTTGCATAACGAAAAAAAAAAAAAAAAAAACAAACAAACAAACAGTCGTGTCATCTCGTTTGGCATTCCATGTTTCGTGTTGAGTGCTGGATGAACTGAGTTCGATTTTCGCTTACTCGGGGAGTAAGCCTTACAAAATACTTTGTTGTTATTGCTGGGCGGGGCGGGGGGACTAGGAAAGGCCTATAGAAGAAACCTAACCAAAAAAGTTTTGAAAAAGGTGTTTCGCGTTGTGTTAAAGATACAGGAATTTTTGGATAGGATATTCATGGTTTATTTATAAGATTGAAAATGTAAACAATAAATAATGTGCTTGTTCAAAAGTACTGAATAATCATTTCTAACAAAACATAGCGTATTTATTTTAATTTTCGTTGGTGAAACAAGGAACTATTTGACCATAGATTTTAGAACGTTTTACATTAAGAGTTAAGAATAATAAATGGTTTACAACTTATGCATTCAGGGATGGGAAATTCCTGCACGTGTCTCGAGTAAGGTGGAGGTCTGATCACGCCTTGTTTATTTTCATTTTTTTCTGTATAATGATCAGTTATTGGTGCAGTGTGGAGTCTTTAGCGGTGGGAGGTTGAAACCAATATTCTTTGGAAGCTTGAATTTCAAGTCAATGGCTCTTTGGTGTGCTTGTTCCGTGAGAATAGGTTTCATCTACTGAAATAATAATAATAATAATAATAATAATAATAATAATAATAATAATAATAATAATAATAATAATACTAATAATAATAATAATTACTAAATGTCAAAACCAGATGCAGCAATACTGACTAGTAGCTGATATATTTCAAAATCAGTGTTCCTCAATCAACAGAGAAAACATCACAGTATTCTGAGTGATAGAATGTTCAACTAAAGGTCACTCACGCCTTGTATGTAATTCTGGCGTCAAAATCGTATATTTAAATCGGGAATCTGCAGTTCTAAGATAAGATGATTTCGCTGTTTCAACAATTATTCCCGCAATTTACCTCGACGGGTTCGGTTAAACTAGCATTTTGCACAGTAATCCTTTTATGAATCCAAACTGTCGTTTCGATGTTATATTCCTTTTTGATATATATTTATGATAAACAACAATTGCTTGGTAATATTGTTACTGATTTATTTTGACATTTGTGTTAGATTTAAAGTCAAAGTAATGTTTGCGTTGAATCCGATAGATCTGAGATGCTTCCTTTATATATTTAAGAAAAACAAACTGTATCTTGAAAGAAATTGGCAGAGGAACAATCGCTTCTGCATAAGAAAAAGAAAGATTTAAAAAATATGTTATGGCTTCACCAACATTATCAGTTATTTCCATCCACGATTCAAAATCACTTTCGTTTTTGTAAATCTTAATTTCTTCTCCTTGAAACGTTTCATTGAAGTTTCCAGATACATTTGTTCTGTTTTGGGAGGGAAATTCCCTCGGAGCTCATTCATTCAAATTCCATTTGGAAAATAACAAAGTGAGCTGAAGCCATTCAATCTAGTTCTCAGAAATGCTCTCCCTCTATACATTTCAACTTGAATAAATAAAGTGCAAATTCATAGCCATTTCGGTTCTCTCTCTCTCTCTCTCTCTCTCTCTCTCTCTCTCTCTCTCTCTCTCACCCTGACAGTGCAGGAAAGAAGAGTAGATAATTTTAAAATTGTGTAATGCTGATGTTTCATCAGTCTCACATTGTCAAAATCTTTTATTAAGAAATTGGATTGAAAAAACATATAATTGACCAGAATTTCCAGGAAATGAAGTCGTTAATGAAGCTTGCTTTTGTTGTAGGATGAATTACTAATTACTTCTTAATTATATTACTTTTTTTGGAGAAATTAACAGACCACATTTCGAGAAAACAACGTCTTCATGTAATGGAGAAAAACGATTGAATGAGTTTCCATTTGTACCCTTGACTTAAATATACCAAATTAGTAAATAAGTGAGTAGCATCATCTGATAAAATTGGTAAAAAGACAAATTGCAATTGGAATAAAGTACATCATTAAGACGACACGAAGGTCTTATTGTTAGAATATATTTTTCTAAAGTCATGTGTAATTTTATTGTCATTATTGCTAGCCACTTATATAGAAAAGAAAGATTTCCTCTATGTTAACTGGATGTTTTATTATCTATTAAGTATTCATGCAATGATGCATGAAGCATTTAAAAATGTTAAGTTTGGGGTAAATATATGAATTTAAAAACAGGCCGCGAGCACTTAAAAATTTCAGAATGAATATAGTAAAAGTACTCTCGTTGAAATTAATTCATTTTTTTCCCCTGGAGTGGTTTAAAACGAGCGTATCTAGAACTAATGAGCCCTGGAATTAAAACGTGAGGGTATCTGAAGTAACACTAATGACAAGAGTTCCATCATTTGAGGCAAGAGAGAAATCAGTAAAAATGATGAGGCTCATCGATTTTGACCTGTCTTATGGACCCTCGCAGTACCATAAACAATGTTTCACGGACTGAGGTGTTACCTTTTTTAGTATGCGAATAAGGAGACTTTACTTAAGCAAAAAATATATTTAACGCATCTTCAGAGAAAAGAGAGGAAGAAAGATACTGTTAAAATTGTGCTAAGAACATTATTATCAACTTGATGAAAAAGATCATTTCTCTAACGTAGCATAAAATAGTTATGAACAACAGCTGAAAAAATATATTTCTGAAAAAAATATATTTAACGCATCTTCAGAGAAAAGAGAGGAAGAAAGATACTGTTAAAATTGCGCTAAAAACATTATCAATTTGACGAAAAAGATCAGTTCTTTAACGCAACGTAAAATACTAGTTATGAACAGCAGCTGAAAAATCAAACATACGCACGTAGCTTTACTTTTTTTTTTTTTTTTTTTAATTTTTTTCATATTTATGATGAGTTGCATTAAGCCTTTTAATTCCATTGTAGTCGAATAAAAGGTTTAAACAAACAACGTTTCCTATTTTGTCATTCAACGTTTAAATCCAAGCAGATCAAAAACAGTTTTTTTTTATTCCTCTTGCCAACTAGGTCACTGTGACTGAGTGGCTGTTATAAAAATACGAGCTTGATGGCGCGCGCTACGCTGAGCTGCAACCGGGCGCTTCGTGTCATGTCTACCTTGCCCTACCCTTCAGATCCCCTACCTATCCAGCCGACCCCGGTGCGGACAGACAGCTTTTGCAGGAGGAGGGTGGATGTGTCATGTCTCACCTACTTTATCAGGCCCCTACCTACCCCGCCCACACCCGGGGCGGACAAACAAGAAAGATTCACTAGGATTTCATCACTATAGAAATGCTTTTTAAGATGCATGCTGTTCAATCTTAAAAAAGATGCGACTAATTTGAACTTCCATCGGTGGTTAATTTTTATTCCTTACTCTCCAACATTTATACATCAGTTCTCTCTTACAGGAAGTCTAGCAAATTGGTGTATTACAAAGGGTTTTATTGCGCGTACAAGACACTAATTCAATCCTGACTTTATACTGAAGGTGTGGTGCTCTATAGGATTCTAGGAGCTCTCTCTCTCTCTCTCTCTCTCTCTCTCTCTCTCTCTCTCTCTCTCTTGCACATCATCAAGGTTTTGTAACAAAGAACGAATTTAAGAATTCCACCTGAACAGCTGCATTATTTTCATCTAATCTTGACGCATTTGAGCTTGATAACAACTAAATATTTTCTGTTCAGTCCTCACAAACTTTCTGTACTTCTCATCATACAAACTAAAGGAAAAGCAGAAATGAACTTCAAATTTTAGGGAAGTGTCAAATACCGAGGCTACAGAAATTTCACAATTTGGCAACTGAGTGAAGTTTCTCTTTTGGAATTCAAAAATACACTCAAATCGCCAAATTTTATTACTCTTAATTTAATTAAGGTGGTGTCAAGTGTAGCACATATTCCACTGCCAAAAAGGTTTCTATTAGTACCATTTCTGCAATATTCTTGACTCCCTCTGTTTCTCTTTTATAAGTAAACAATACAATTAAATCGGGAAATTTTATTACTGTTAATTTACGTTTAGGTGGTAACACGTGTAGTACACATTCCACTGCCAGGAAGGTTTCCGTTTGTACCAGTTCTGCAATATGCTTGTCTCCCTCTGGGAAGAGTCCACATACTCGCTTTCAAACTCTTCTCTATCCTCCCTAAAGCTCTTTTAATTGGTCCCTTGCCTAGATTGGGCGCTAAACCTCAGCTTAAGTCTTCTTCTGGCATTCCCCTCTCGTCCTTGAACGCCCACAAGATCCAAACTCCCCCATTGGTTACCTCCTATTATATTGTTCTCTCAATCTCCTACTGCATTCCTTGAACACTTCGTGCATTGCAGTGGAAGCAAAACATCTCTCTGTGTCTGTCTGTCTGTCTGGAAGCAACACATCTCTCTCTGTCTGTCATCCTGTCGATCTCTTTTGATTTTCCCAATCTCCTGGAGAGATATTATTGTCCTACCTACGGTAGGGAGGAACCTGTATATGGGTCTCACTCATTTTCTGCATATACAGCAATGAATTTTCCTCTTTTTGAAAATATTTCACTGGGTCCAAAGAAATGCTTGCTTTAAATATCCTAAGAAAAAATATTAAGGTTACAACATTCTGAATTAAAATACTTGTATAAAATGTAATCCAAGATGTCTAACAGCAGCACATCATTCATCATTTACTATTCGTTTTATGGAAGATGAATTGAGCAAAATGGAATTGGATATCCTGAAGAATAAAAATATTGGGTAAGACAGATTCAAGTAATTTCTCGATGTTCAAAATGTACCACTCTAAGCAACAACGAGAAAGCTGTCGTCAGAAAAATAGAGAAGACTCTACAAAATTAATAGTGCTGAAGCAGCAACCATTTTTAACAAAACCTATTACTGTTATTATTATTTCAGTAGATGAAATCTATTCATACAGAACAAGCCCACCAAAGGGGCCGCTGACTTGAATTTCAAGCTTCCAATGAAAGTTGGTTTCAATCTCCTAAACTGATCGTGATAAAGAGCCAGTGGTTTTTCACCGCCCTGGGGGAGACTCGCGCCAACCCTCGACATCCGAGTGGGGATTCCACGACACCAACCACTTAGCATTTGCCGATGCTAGTGTTCGAAGCCTGACTTCACCTCTGGCGTCCGCTAGGAATTCAAAACCGATTCTCTGCTTTTTTGTTTTTGTTTCCTAACTTCGTGACATAAGACTTATATCATCTGAGGAAAGTTTCGAGAACTGTTCGCCTAGCATGAGACTTGTTACTTTGGTCCGCCAAACTTTGGACTTGTGGCTGTTTCCTGGTTTTCGGTCGTAAATTAGTGTTAAACGAACGAGAAAACTATCATTTTATACCTAATTTTTCCTTTTTTTCATTAGATTATATCCTGAATTCCCTCTATGGTCCAGATCTGGGACTTTTGGCTGTTTCCTGGTTTTCGTTGTATCTATTAGTGTTAAACGAAAGACAAATGGTATAATTTTATACCTAAACCTTTCCTTTTTATATTAGATTATATCATGAAGTCCCTCTATTTTTTCCTTTTCCCAATGTTTCTCGCCCCTGATGACTTTCCAACGATCTTAACCATTCTCTGTTGTCTCTCCTCTTTACGGGCTGCTCTAGGAGCAAAAGCCCGTGCTGGCATAAGGCCGGCTAGATCTAAAACAACAATAACAACAACGTCCCTCCTCGTTTACCAATCGTAATCTTCAAAGTACATGCTTTTAGTGGCCATACTAAACAACACATCGGTCTGGTTCCTTGAGCTGGAAAATAATACATATTAATATTAGCTCAGGTCACCCTGTTACAGCCCCACCATTTATGAACTTCGCGTATACGTATACTAATAATTTTTATAAAACCTATTCTTTATTTTTTGATTTTTCATTTCTTTAATGGCTCAGAGAGAGAAAAATGTAGTTATTCCAAGATATATAATTATTGAGAAGGAGCAGCAATTACCTGCAAAATAGTTATGTAACACTGAGAGCATCAAAAGAGAAACAATACTGTGAATGACCCTCGGAAATAAGCACACCATTTGCTACAGTCAACTCAAGAGCTCATAAATTTGGCTTGACCTTCCTGCGTCGCCAGGCTGTGTAAACCCACATCTTAAAACAGACGATTTTTTTGTTTTTATATAATGATCAACACTCTGTACATCACGTATCTGAAAAAGCCGTTAATCTAAATCTTTCCTTTCGTCTTTTAGACAACAGCGCCGCAGATGCGAGCGTACTGGACGTGTGAGCTTTGGGGGGAGCTTGATACTCGCCCCCCCCACCCTCCGGCCCCCCGAGTTGTTTACACTTAGGCTCTCTGACAGGGCAATACTGTCCAAAATGGGTCTCCGTTGCGTTGTAAAGTAAGCGGATCAGGTGAGATGACCTCGATACAGGATACTATTTGCAAACGACATGACGACAAGCTCTGCCTGAGAGAGAGAGAGAGAGAGAGAGAGAGAGAGAGAGAGATGGGGGGCAGGGAAGGTAGCCTAGAAATATATAAATTTTTTTAACCTACATAACAAATTTGGAGGAATTTTCATAAGGTTTGATCTACACTATTTCCCTGAGAGAGAGAGAGAGAGAGAGAGAGAGAGAGAGAGAGAGAGAGAGAGAGTATATACATTTTTAAGCTACATTCATTACAAATGAGGAGGAATTTGCATATGAAATTAAAGAGCATGATCTATCTCTCTCAATTGTAATATTTCCTTCTTGTCGAGTCAACCTCTCTCTCTCTCTCTCTCTCTCTCTCTCTCTCTCTCTCTCTCTCTCTCTCTCTCTCTCTCTCTTCGTTCATTCATATAATCGTCGACCATTCAAAGATATTCCTACGTGAACTCCGAATACCAATCACGAAATGATTGTGAATATTGTTTAAAATTTTTATTTTATTTTCTTCACGAACGCAGATATTTCTGCGGTACATTCCTGCCAATGACCAAAAGTGGGAGAACAAAGTTCCCAATAGTTGTTCTTTACAGCTATCGTTATAGAGTTCTCCCCTCCCACCAGCGTTTCTGGGTTACTGGGTATGCAACAAAATTTTTTATTTTTATTTAGAGGGACGCAGACCCAGCTGATAAAGTAATACCTTTGATGGGACGTTTGTTGTTCCTTTTTTCCTCGATCAATGGATACATTTAACGGCAGGTTACTCCTGATCCACTGCTGGTATGGTGGTGAGTGTCGTGGCATGCGTGCATAGATGTGGCAGGTTCGCGTCTCCCCCCAGGGCAATGATAAATCACTGGATCTGTATCATGATCAGTTACTGGTGCAGTGTGGTGAGGTCCTTAGCGGTGGGAGGTTGAAACCAACACTCTTTAGAAGCTTGAATTACAAGTCAGTGGCCCCTTTGGTGAACTTGTTCCATGTGAATAGGTTTCATCTACTAAAATAATAATAATAATAATGAACCAAACAAAAACTTCTTTCAGTTTTCTTCTGAAGATTGAAAAAGAATCCCACAAAATCACTTTGTAACTTGTTTACTTCTAAGTATTTACATTTAGTTTTACTACACACTCGAGTACTTTCAAGCCCTATTTTCAAGAGATGTTTGGGATGTTAGCCTGGGTCAAGGCCCAGCAGTCTTCTGGAACTTCTTCTCGCTGGGCTGTCATTTATGTGATGGCTGTTCTGGTTTCCTTGGCAATCCCCTCTTGTCGCTCTGATATCCTGAGCTGATGGTCAATGAGATTAATCCTTGAGGTAAGGGTGTGGTCACCAAAAGTCTGTTGGGCAGGAAACCTAATCTCCAGGTCAGCAGGGTCAATCTTAGCTTCTTTTAATATCAAAGCTTGGCTTATGGGATCTTCTGAGGTAAAACCTTTGTTTCCTTCAATTACTTTAATCTCTCTGATGAGTGCACCTTCTACTACCCTCCTGTGACTAATTTTGTTGCTTTTGTATATAAGCCTACTGTTTTTGAAATCCATCGTATGGTCATTCCCCTGAGAGTTAAGTTGTACTGCCCTTCTATGTTCTTGGATTCTAGTCCTTATTCCCCTTCCTGACTCCCACATATCTGTCTCCACAATTGTTGCAATGATTATGTATACCCCCGCTACATCATCTGTATTACTGTCTTCTCCTTCCAATTTATTTTTACAGACTTTGTTTTTTACGGTATTATCAAAGGTATATACAAATTTATACTTACTTTCTCTCATTTTTGAAGTGATTTGTTCTATTTTAGGCATAAAAGGGATGGCAACTATTTTCTTGTTATCTTTATTCAATGTGCTCTCTACATTTGCTCTGTAAAATTTTTTTTTAGCTTT
>NC_061102.1:2168506-2208506 GCF_015104395.2 Macrobrachium nipponense | reverse complement strand
TATATATATATATATATATTATATATATATATAATCATATATATATATATATATATATAGTATATCTATATATAAGATATATATATATATATAGTATATATATATATTGTATACACATATGTTATAATCATAATATATACTAAATATATATATAAACTGTATATATGCCTATATATACGTATATATACTGTATATATAATATATGTATCGACTAAAAACTCCGCTTCGGTTAACATATATGAAAATATACTAATTCCGAGGTAGAGCGAATTAGATATTAAAGGAGATCTGTAGCTTTAAATGCGTAATATATGAATCACAGTAATGTGACATGATTCATATCTACATGTATATGTATGTATATACATGCATACGTATATATGTACGTATGTATGTATCAATGTATATATCACCATTCGCGAATTGATCTGGTTGTGACGAAGATTAAATGCTGAATATATCGATCTGTTCCTTGCCTCTCTCTCTCTCTCTCTCTCTCTCTCTGTCTCATTGTCTCTGCCTCTGTCTCTCTCTCTTTCTGCCCATGGATTCTGTGCCCAATTCTTATCTCTCAACAAACCATTTACCAAAAAGAGCGAGAAGAGAAAAATCCGTTAAAAGATAAAACAAGTCATAATTCTCTGCTCTGTCCGAAGGAGAATATTGTTATCAGTATCCAGTCTCTTCATTTCTCTCTGCAGCTCTAGACGACCTCCTGTTCTTTACGGTTATAAGGACCTTTTCGACTGTGCTGTCCTTTGATTGTTATGGATATAACTAAGAAATGAGCTAATGATTCAGGTGCCTTTAATAATTTGTTTCAATTACTCACAGTTATTCTGATATTTTTCATTAATACCAGACGTGTTGCTCTTGTCCCTGTGAAATTTGAAATATGTAAAAATCGAGTTTTCTGTACAGCTTATAAATGCTGTACGAAACTCTCACCCGCAGCCAATGAAACTCTCAGCCACGGCCCGGTCGCGGCCTGTCTTATAGCAATGCCAGACTCTGGATCATGGATAACTTTAACCTTAAATACAATAAAAACTACTGAGGCCAGAGGGCTGCAATTTGGTATGTTTGATGCCTGGAGGGTGGGTGAACAACGTACCAATTTGCAGCCCTTTAGCCTCGGCAGTTTTTAAGATCTGAGGGCGGACGGGAAAAGTGCGGACGGACAGACAAATAGGTTTGAAAGTGGGTGCAGATAGCGGGCGTAGAACACGATGCCAACAACCTTCAGTAAGGCCCACAGTACGCCACGTGAAGGCCGCTAGCTAACTCCTTACAGGGAGAAACTTGATACTGAAAACGGTCAAGAAAACGTCTCTATTACTTTACTTGACAATCTTTTACAATAATAATAATAATAATAATAATAATAATAATAATTATTATTATTATCATTATTTTTTTATTTTTTGCTCTATCAGTCCTCCAATTCGACTGGGTGATATTTATAGTGTGGGGTTCCGGGTTGCATCCTGCCTCCTTAGGAGTCCATCACTTTTACTATGTTGCGCCGTTTCTAGGATCACACTCTTCTGCATGAGTCCTGAGCTACTTCAGCCTCTAGTTTTTTCTAGATTTCATTTCAGGAATCCCATATCCTTTCTTTTTTTCCCATTTTCAGATCTTGATACTTATCCATTTTTTCCCTCTCTTTCTCTTCAACTCTGGTGTCTCATGGTATTGCGACATCAATGAGTGATACGTTCTTCTTGACTTTGTCAATCAACGTCACGTCTGGTCTGTTTGCACGTATCACCCTATATGTTCTGATACCATAGTCCAAGAAGATTCTTTGCATGATCGTTTTCTATCACGCCCTCAGGTTGGTGCTCGTACCACTTATTACTGCGAGGTAGCTGATGTTTCTTGCACACGCTCCAGTGAAAGGCTTTTGCCACTGAATCATGCCTCTTTTTGTACTGGTTCTGTGCAAGTGCCGGACATTCGCTTGCTATGTGATTTATACTTTTCATTTTTCGTATTGCACTTCCTACATATGGGAGAGATGTTTATTTCCGTCTATCGTTCTTTGAATACATCTGGTTCATAGGGCCTGATCTTGTGCCGCTGTTATCATTCCTTCAGTTTCCTTCTTGAGCTCTCCCTCTGTAGCCATTGCCATGTGTCATCGCTGCTAGTTCTTTAGTCTGTCTCATGTATTGTCAGTGCATTGGTTTGTTATGCCAGTCCTCTGATCTGTCTGTCATTCTCCTGTCTGTATATTTCTGGGTCTTCGTCTACTTTTATTAGTCCTTCTTCCCATGCACTCTTGAGCCACTCGTCTTCACTGGTTTTCAGATATTGCCCCAGTGCTCTGTTTTCGATGTTGAGGCAGTCCTCTATACTTAGTGGTCCTCTCCCTCCTACCTTTCGTGTTATATATAGTCTGTTCGTATTTGCTCTTGGGTGTAGTGCTTTGTGTATTGTCATATGTTTCCTGGTTGTCTGATCTATGCTGCGAAATCCTGCCTTCGTCCATTCTACTATTCCTGCGCTGTATCTGATTACTGGCACTGCCCATGTGTTTATGGCTTTTATCATATTTCCGGCGTTGTTTTGACTTGAGTATCGCTTGAGTCTCTGCATATATTCTTTCCTGATCGTGTCCTTCATCTCTTGGTGTTTTATATCCCCTCCTTCCATTATTCCCAGGTATTTGTATCCATGTCTCATCATGTGTTTGATGTTGCTCCCATCTGGTAGCTTTATCCCCCCTTCAGTTCTCGTTACTTTGCCTTTTTGTATGTTGACTAAGGCGCATTTTTCTATTCCAAACTCCATCCTGATGTCACCAGATACAATCCTTGCAGTCTGGATTTGGGTATCTGTTTCCTTGATGCTACTTACTATACAGTTTTGATGTCGTCCGTGAACATCAGATGGTTGATTCCGTTGCCTCTTTTCTTGATTTGTACCCGGCATCCATCTTCTGTAGTACTTTTGTCATGGAATCATGGCTACTACGAAGACTAGTGGGGACAGTGAGTCGCCCTGGAAGATCCCTCTCCTGATATTAACCTCTGCTAGTCTTATTCCAGAACTTGTAAGTATAGTATTCCAGTTGCGCATTGTATTTTTGAGGAGCTGATGGTGTTTTCCTCTGCCCCCATATATTTTCAGGCATTCTATTAGCCATGTTGTGTATACATGTCGAAGGCTTTCTTATAGTCTATCCATGCTTAGGTTGTTTTTCCTTCTCTTACTGTTCTTCATTACCATTTTGTCTATCTTGAGCTGGTCTTTTGTGCCCCTACACTTACTTCTGTAGCCTTTCTGTTGGTGGGGATGGTGTTTGTCTCCTCTAGGTAGTTGTATAGCGTTTTCACTGATGATACCTGTTAGTAAATTCCACATTATTGGTAGGCAGGTGATAGGCCTGTAGTTACTGGCTATATTTTCCCCTACTCTTGTCATTATTATTATTATTATTATTATTATTATTATTATTATTATTATTATTATTATTATTATTATTATTATTATTATTATTGCAGTAGATGAAACCTATTCATATGGAACAATCCCACCAAAGGGGCCACTGATTTGAAATTCCAGCAGAATATGAAGTGTTCATTAGGAAGAAGCAAGTGAAGTAAAGGGAAATACAGACAGAAGAGATCCCACTTAATAAGATAAATAATTTTTTTTTTTTTTTTTAAGTAGATTAAAATAAAAGAAGTATATAGTTTATTAGAGTAGTAATGCATTACATTTTCGCTTGAACTTTAGACATCCTACGGGACTCGACGAGAATAAAAGAAAATAAATAAATAAAAAAAGATATCAGCAGGATTCACAAATGGCTAACATGACGAAATGATGTTGATGAGGTAATCCTCTGCTATAGGGGAAACGCTGAAGTTAAATAGACAAGAAGATCATTACTCAGAAAGGGAATTGTGTTTAACAAACAGGAAAAAAATTAATCAAAACCACTTTGCGACGGATTAGGGAATATCTTTTATTCGTAGCAGATTAGGGGTATAAATCTTTAATTCGTGGACCGACTAGGGGATGACGGATTAGGGGATAAATCTTTAATTCGTGACCGATTAGGGGATGATGATTAGGGGATAGGGGAAATCTTTAATTCGTGACGGATTATGGGGATAAATCTGTAATTTGAACGCACCGAAAAACAAATGAGATTTATGATAATCCCATAAACTCAAAAATTAAAAATTCACAAAAAAAGCAAATCATCGTTGTCAAATGAGAACTAATTAGCAAATTGGAATCGTAGAGGAAAGCAGGAAAAGAACGATTGATTGATTGTCGCAAACAAAGGGTCCGAGATGATATTACCTCGGTCAGAGGAGGGGGGTTGGAGAGGAGGGATTCGGAGAAGCGAAGAGCTAATGATGGGGAAGGTGAATGGAGGAAGGAGAGATGATTAAAATAGGAAAACGAAGCGAAGGGGGAAGACACACACACACACACACACACACACACACACACACACGAGAGAGAGAGAGAGAGAGAGAGAGAGAGAGAGAGAGAGAGAGAGAATGTTAAAATCCAAAGACTTATGGAGAGTATTATAAAAGAGAGAGAGAGAGAGAGAAACTTCCATGTTACTGGATATATAATGATGACTAACGACCAAGCCCCATTATAAAAGCGTTTTCTAAAAACCATGATAAGGCGGTGTTTTAGATATCGTTAAAATGTAGAACGTAAAACCTTTATTTCATGAGACACGAGGTTTTGCATAACCAAAAAAAAAAAAAAAAAAAAAACTCTTGTCCTCTCGTTTGGCTTTCCATGCCTTCGGTTGAGACTGGCTGGATGAACTGAGTTTTGATTTTCGCTTACTCGGGGAGTAAGCCTTACAAAATACCTTCGTTGTTGTTGTTGTTTGCTGGGGGGGGGGGTAGGAAAGGCCTATGGGAAGAGTTCTTGTTGTTGTGTGGGGGTTAGGAAGGCCTATGGAAGAACCTAAAAAGGTCTAAAAATGTGTTTCGTGTTGTGTTAAAAATACAGGAGTTTTAGGATAGGATATTCATGGTTTATTTATTAGATTGAAAATGTAAACAATAAATAATGTGCTTGTTAAAAGTACAGAATAATAATTTCTAATAAACATAGTGTATTATTTTGATTTTCTTTGGTGAAACAAGGCCCTATTTGACCATAGATTTTAGAACGTTTTTACATTAAGAGTTAAGAATATAATGTTTACAACTTATGCATTCAGGGAAATTCCTGCACGTGTCTCCAGTAGGTTGGAGGTCTGATCACGCCTTGTTTTATTTTCATTTTTTTCTGTATAATGATCAGTTATTGGTGCAGTGTGGAGTCTTTAGCGGTGGGAGATTGAAACCAATATTCTTTGGAAGCATGAATTTCAGTCAATGACTCTTTGGTGTGCTTGTTCCGTGGGAATAGGTTTTCATCTACTGAAATAAAAATAATAATAATAATAATAATAATAATAATAATAATAATAATAATAATAATAATGATAATAATAAAAATGATAATAATACTTACTAAATGTCAAAACCAGATGCAGCAATACTGACTAGTAGCTGATACATTTCAAAATCAGTGTTCCTCAATCACAGAGAAAACATCACAGTATTCTGAGTGATAGATGTTCAACTAAAGGAGGTCACTCACGCCTTGTATGTAATTCTGGCGTCAAATCGTATGTTTAAATCGCGTATCTCAGTTTCTAAGATAAGATGATTTCGCTGTTTCAACAATTATTCCCGCAATTGTACCTCGACGGGTTCGGTTAAACTAGAATTTTGCACAGTAATCCTTTTATTAATCCAAACTGTGGTTTCGATGTTATTTACCTATTTGATATATATTTATGATAGACAACAATTGGTTGGTAATATTGTTACTGATTTATTTTGACATTTGTGTTAGATTTATAGTCAAAGTAATGTTTGCATTGAATCCGATAGATCCGAGATGCTTCCTTTATTATTTAAGAAGAAAAACAAACTGCATCTTGAAAGAAATTGGCAGAGGAACAATCGCTTCTGCATAAGAAAAAGAAAGATTTAAAAAATATGTTATGGCTTCACCAACATTATCAGTTATTTCCTTCCACGATTCAAAATCACTTTCGTTTTTGTAAATCTTAATTTCTTCTCCTTGAAACGTTTCATTGAAGTTTCCAGATACATTTGTTCTGTTTTGGGAGGGAAATTCCCTCGGAGCTCATTCATTCAAATTCCATTTGGAAAATAACAAAGTGAGCTGAAGCCATTCAATCTAGTTCTCAGAAATGCTCTCCCTCTATACATTTCAACTTGAATAAGAGAGTGCAAATTCATAGCCATTTCTGTTCTCTCTCTCTCTCTTTCTCTCTCTCTCTCTCTCTGACAGTGCAGGAAAAGAAGAGTAATACTTTTTAAAATTGTGTAATGCTGATGTTTCATCAGTCTCACATTGTCAAAATCTTTTATTAAGAAATTGGATTGAAAAAACATATAATTTCCCAGAATTTCCAAGAAGGGAAGTCGTTAATGAAGCTTGCTTTTGTTGTAGGATGAATTACTAATTACTTCTTAATTATATTACTTTTATTGGGAGAAATTAACAAACCAGATTTCGAGGAAACAACGTCTTCATGTAATGGAGAAAAACTTAATACGTTGAATAAGTTTCCATTTGTACCCTTGACTGAAATATACCAATTTAGTAATACGTGAGTAGCATCATCTGATAAATTGGTAAAAAGGCAAATTGCAATTAGAATAAAGTACGACATTAAGACGACGCGAAGGTCTTATTGTTAGATATATTTTTCTAAAGTCATGTGTAATTTTTATTGTCATTATTGCTATGCCACTTATATGGAAAAGAAAGCTTTCCTCTATGTTAACTGGATGTTTGATTATTTATTAAGTATTCACACATTGATGGATGAAGCATTTAAAAGGGAGGGTGGGTGAGAATTTAAAAAAACAAAACAGGCCGTGAGAACTTGAAACAAAAATTTTCAGAATGAATATAGTAAAAAAAGTTCTCTCGTTGAAATTCATTCATTTTTTTGCCCTGGAGTGGTTTAAAAACGAGCGTATCTAGAACTAATGAGCCCTGGAATTAAACGTGAGGGTATCTGAAGTAACACTAATGACAAGATTCCACGAACGCTCTACAGCAGGAGTGTTTCCGAGAAACTGTAATGAAAATAAGCGAAAGTGTTCTTCAAGCGACAGAAATATTTCTTGGGGGGCCATTTTCCTTTAGGTGGATGACTCTTAACCTTCTACTTTTGGGCCATAACGCGTCACTACACATCAACATGTGAATGAGGGTATCTATGAATGTAAGAAAAGACATATTCCTTTATTTATATACACGATCAAGCATGTATACAGAAATTACGTATGAGAATGCGTAAGGTAACTAAGTCTACGGGCGTAACCAGCCTCGTTTCACGGGCAGGACCGGCTCCGTTTCAGGGAATCCCTTCTCACACCTACCCCCTTCGGAAGGGCAGGGGCAGGGGGGAGGTAGGGTGAAACCCCATTATAAACAATCTCAGGGGTCCCTACTATCACCCTGCCAAATTTCATGCCCATTGGACCAGCCGTTTGGCTGTGATTGAATGACAGACGGACGGACAGACATTACGTAAGCCATTATTATAAGATAAGATTCTTGTGTGAAATTTCTGTTATTAAGAAGGGGAAAGAAAGTAAGGTTCATTGCTGTTAGGAGAGTTAGTGTTATTCATGAATGTTACAAGACCTTCCCATATTGATTAAAATCATAAGAAATTCTGGTGATTAAAACAGGAAAATGAGAAGTTTTGGGGTTGGGGAAGGGGCCCTTGAGTGAGTGGGTGTGTGTTGGGGGGGGGGGGGGGAGGGAAGTGCATGCTCTCACTTACCATTCATATTACCGGGCAATATGACACTTACAGTCCCTTAGAAAACAAAAGGGTAGAAATCCGGTACCCCTGAAACAAAAGTAAGCATGGCTTCATTTTTCTCTTTAAATACCTTAGCATCATTTGAGGCAAGAGAGAAATCAGTAAAAAATAATAAGGCTCATCGATTTTGACCTGTCTTATGGACCTTCGCAGTACCATAACAATCTTTCACGGCATGAGGTGTTAACTTTTTTAGTGATGCGAATAAGGAGAAACTTTACGTAAACAAAAAATATATTTAACGCATCTTCAGAGAAAAGAGAGGAAGAAAGATACTGTTAAAATTGCGCTAAAAACATTATCAACTTGACGAAAAAGCATTATTTCTCTAACACAACGTAAAATACTAGATTATGAACAGCAGCTGAAAAATCAAACATACGCACGTAGCTTTGCTTTTTTTTATTTTTTTCATTTTTATGATGAGTTGCATTAAGCCTTTTAATTCCATTGTAGTCGAATAAAAGGTTTAAAAAAACAATGCTTCCTATTTTGTCATTCAACGTTTAAATCACGCAGCAAAAACAGTTTTTTTTATTCCTCTTGACAACTAGGTCACTGTGACTGAGTGGCTGTTATAAAAATACGAGCTTGATGGCGCGCGCTACGCTGAGCTGCAACCGGGCGCTGCACGTCATGTCTACCTTACCCTACCCTTCAGATCCCCTACCTATCCAGCCGACCCCGGTGCGGACAGACAGCTTTGCAGGAGGAGGGTGGATGTGTCATGTCTCACCTACTTTATCGGGCCCCTACCTATCCAGCCCGATCTCGGGGTGGACAGACAGCTTTGCAGGAGGAGGGTGGATGTGTCATGTCTCCCCTACCCTCTCGATCCCCTACCTACCCCGCCCACACCCGGGGCGGACAAACAAGAAAGATTCACTCTGATTTTATCACTATAGAAATGCTTTTTAAGATGCATACTGTTCAATCTTAAAAAAGATGCGACTAATTTGAACTTCCATCGGTGGTTAATTTTTATTCCTTACTTCATAACATTTATACATCAGTTCTCTCTTACAGAAAGTCTAGCAAATTGGTGTATTACAAAAGGGTTTTATTGCGCATACAAGAAACTATTTCAATCCTGACTTTGTACTGAAGGTGTGGTGCTCTATTGAATTTTAGGAACTCTCTCTCTCTCTCTCTCTGTTGCGCATCATCAAGGTTTAGTAACAAAGAAAGAATTTAAGATTTCCACCTGAACAGCTGCATTATTTTCATCTAATAACGCTTGAAAGCAACTAAATATTTTCAATTCAGTCCTCACAAATTTTTCTGTACTTCTCATCACACAAACTAAAGCAAAAGCAGAAATTAACTTCAAATTTTAAGGAATTGTCAAATACCGAGGCCACAGAAATTTCGCAATTGGCAACTGAGGGAAGTTTCTCTTTTGGCAGTCAAAATATTAAATTCGCTTGGAGAAACGCATGGAGGTCATACCGACGTATTTTACGAGGCATCCTCGACGGGGCATGTGTAGGTAGACCACACTCGTCTTCTTCAAGGGATCCTGCAGGGGCGCCGAAGGGTTGTTTCTCATCACCAGGCTGCTCGTCTTCTTCGTTTTATAGTAGATAATTAACTTATATT
Organism: Macrobrachium nipponense; assembly: GCF_015104395.2. NCBI lineage: Eukaryota > Metazoa > Arthropoda > Malacostraca > Decapoda > Palaemonidae > Macrobrachium > Macrobrachium nipponense. Next base: position 2,198,992 of record NC_061102.1, on the reverse strand, counting down.
TTTGTCTGGGTCGGCGGAGGACGAACAAGCCCTCAAAAAGATCATCGACGAAAACGTCTGCCCCGCTGACCCAGGAACAAAATATTAAGTTAATTATCTACTATAAAACGAAGAAGACGAGCAGCCTGGTGATGAGAAACAACCCTTCGGCGCCCCTGCAGGATCCCTTGAAGATAGATTGTGGTCTACCGTTACACATGCCCCGTCCGAGGATGCCTCGGCAATACGTCGGTATGACCTCCATGCGTTTCTCCAAGCGAATCTCCTGCCACGCTCAAGAAGGACCATCTTCAACCACGCCAGGACTGCTCATAACAAACAGATAAGAGAAATGATTATTATTCCTAATATCGAAACAAATAATACCACCCGACAACGGATCCCCGACGTCTGCGCTTCCTAGAATCCCTCCATATAGGCAAGGAGAGACCAAATCTTAACATCACCCAAGAAACGTTTCTCCTTCCCACCGCCGCCCGAGAGCAGCGAACGAACCCCCCCGACAATACCAGATAATCAGGAGCCCCCACGGGATGACAGGATTCCTGCTACGGACGGAATTCCTGTCGTTCATCCCCAGGCACACTACTGTGGCGCTCGCACGAGAGAATCCCCGAGACCTTCAAGGCGAGATCCACGACTTCGTCCAAGACCGGCCCGACCAATGAGAATGCAACTCTAGGTCCGAGCCGCTATAAATACCGCCCCACAGACTTTCTTGCTACAGTCTCTTCAACGACTCGTCCGAGGATGACCTGCGAGAAGGTCGAAACGTTACGTAATACCAGATATACCAGCTATACCAGCACCATTACCAGCCCTTAAACCGAAGACGAACCCGGCCCCGAACTGAACTACGCCAATAAAAGATTACCTTCAGCATTTATGATTTTTGAAAATTCCCAATATGAATATTGGTCAGTTACTCAGAAACATCGCTGAGCCTGAGAAGCGAATTGTAAGGAAAATAGAAAAAACAATATATAAAATCAACTCGCTTAATTCTGCCATTCTTTTTAACAGATATTATTAATAATATAATAATAATAATAATACAGAAGATGGATGCCGGGTACCAACTCAAGAAAAGAGGCAACAGAATCAACCATCTGATGTTCATGGGACGACATCAAGCTGTATGGCAAGAGCATCCAATGGAAATAGATACCCTAATCCATACTGTAAAGATTGTATTCTGGGGACATCAGGATGGAGTTTGGAATAGAAAAAATGCGCTTAGTCAACATACAAAAAGGCCCAAGTAACGAGAACTGAAGGGATAAGCTACCAGATGGGAGCACATCAAAACACAGATGAGACAGGATACAAATACCATGGGAATAATGGAAGGAGGGGATATCAAAACCAGAGATGAGGAACAACGATCAGGAAAAAATATATGCCGAGGCTCAAGGCGATACTCAAGTCAAAACTCAACGCTGGAAATATGATAAAAGCCATAAACACATGGGCAGTGCCAGTAATCAGATACAGCGCAGGAATAGTGGAATGGACGAAGGCAGACTCCACAGCATAGATCAGAACAACCAGGAAACATATGACAATACACAAAGCACTACACCCAAGAGCAAATACGGACAGACTATACATAACACGAAAGGAAGGAGGGAGAGGACTACTAAGTATAGAGGACTGCGTCAACATCGAGAACAGAGCACTCTGGGGCAATATCTGAAAACCAGGGAAGACGAGTGGCTAAAAGAGTGCATGGGAAGAAGGACTAATAAAAGTAGACGAAGACCCGAAATATACAGAAATATACAGGAGAATGACAGACAGAACAGAGGACTGGCACAACCAACCAGTGCACGGACAATACATGAGACAGACTAAAGAACTAGCTAGCGATGACACGTGGCAATGGCTACAGAGGGGAGAGCTAAAGAAGGAAACTTGAAGGAATGATAACAGCGGCACAAGATCAGGCCCTAAGAACAGATATGTTCAAAGAACGATAGACGGAAATAACATCTCTCCCATATGTAGGAAGTGCAATACGAAAAATGAAACCAAAACCACATAGCAAGCGAATGCCCGGCACTTGCACAGAACCAGTACAAAAAGAGGCATGATTCAGTGGCAAAAGCCCTCCACTGGAGCCTGTGCAAGAAACATCAGCTACCTTGCAGTAAAAAATGGTACGAGCACCAACCTGAAGGAGTGATAGAAAATGATCACGCAAAGATCCTCTGGGACTATGGTATCAGAACGGATAGGGTGATACGTGCAAACAGACCAGACGTGACGTTGACAAAGTCAAGAAGAAAGTATCACTCATTGATGTCGCAATACCATGGACACCAGAGTTGAAGAGAAAGAGAGGGAAAAATGGATAAGTATCAAGATCTGAAAATAGAAATAAGAAGGATATGGATATGCCAGTGAAATCGTACCCATAATCATAGGAGCACTAGGCACGATCCCAAGATCCCTGAAAAGGAATCTAGAAAACTAGAGGTTGAAGTAGCTCCAGGACTCATGCAGAAGAGTGTGATCCTAGAAACGGCACACATAGTAAGAAAAGTGATGCAAACCCGGGAACCCGGACCCCCATTATAAATACCACCCAGTCGAATTGGAGGACTGTGATAGAGAAAAAAAAAAAAACAAAAAAAAAAAAATAATAATAATAATGTTCTAAAGGGTCCACAATAATACAAAGTGTAAAAAGTCGTGTATAATTTTGAAGACTTTACAGATAGCTTTCGAACCCTTCCCTGGGTTCATCTTCAGTCTCAAGTGAACAAAAAGTTTACGACAAGTGCAAATGGTAAAATTTAAAAAAAACAAAAACAAGAGTCGTTGTTTTTTAAATTTACCTTTGCACTTTGTCGTAACTTTTTGTTCATTTGGACTGAAGATGAACCCAGGGAAGGGTTCGAAAGCTATCTGTAAAGTCTTCAAAATTATACACGGACTTTTTACACTTTGTATTATTGTGGACCCTTTAGAATATTATATATACTCTCGTGATAGAGAGTTTTTTTCCCTAATAATAATAATAATAATAATAATAATAATAATAATTAATAATATGAAGGTAGACCCTCTCTCAAACATGTTTTGTTAAAAATAATGGCAGCATCAGTGAAATTGATTTTATATATGGTCTTTTCAATTCTTCTTATTATTCTCTTTTCATCAGGGCTGATATTTGCTAATAGCTGGCCGATGTTCATATCTCGGTTAAAGGAATGTTTTCTAAAATTAATAATTTATTGATATGATAACAAAAGTGATTAACAAATCTTAGTCTCAGGGCGTAATGGAATTCCAAAGTTTCCAACCGTATCATCGGTTCATTTTCAAAGAAAGGTGAGCGTGAAATGATTGGAATGGGGTCGTTCGGCGGTATTTATTGTGTCCCAGGTGCTCTGTCTGATGAGCGCTGCGTTTTCATTGGCTGAATAGAGGATTAAGTCCCTGAGTCAAGCCGTCTTCCAGTGCGAGCTTCCACCTCTGCAAGGATCTTTACCATAACTTCCTCAGTCTACTCAGCTGTAAATGAGGAAGAAATGGACAAGAGAAGAGAATAAGGAAATATGGAGATGCTACATCAGAAGCAACCCGACGGAGAGAGGATATAGGAGAAGGTTGGTCAACATCTGGAATGAGAGGAATAACACCCCCCAAACAGAGCAGAGGCTGGCAGACCAAGTAAGGAACATAAAGAAAAAGAACTGGCTCTCCCCAACAGATAGAGAGGAATCTGAAAGGGAAATGAAGACGAACTGAGAGACGATGCCACAGAAGACGACAGGGATGATGAGGTATCAAACAACGACACACGAAGAAACACTGACGAAGTAAGAGAGAGGACGGTATGGGTAGAAAAGATCAGACAATGGATGAAACCAGATACAGAGAGAACAAAGATCCCCTCCATGAAAGCCTACAACACCAAGAAATTAAGGGAGAAAACAAGTGAGGTCAATGAAATAATGAGACTAATACACACCACCAATATCACAGAAACAAATAACTTGACATATGCAGGAGCAAGATTAGTAGTAGAACTGATGGGGATACGAAGACAACACCACCAGCACAACCAATCCAACAGAAACCAAAACAGCAAAGAGATGGCAGAAAAAAGGCTAAGAAGCAAGGGAGGAGCTGAACGAGAAATACAAAGTACACGAGAGGGGACTAAACAACACAATAGTAGATGTAAAACAGAGGCTTAAGGCCAAAGCACATAAGATCCAACGGTACATGAACAGGAATAAGGGATACCAACAGAACAAACTATTCGGAACCACCAGAAAAGACTATACACCCAACTAAGAGGGGAAGACAACCACCAAGAAATTCCTGAAGCCGAACCAAGTAAGAGACTCTGGGAAAACATATGGAGCAATCCAGTATCACCCAACAAACATGCAACATGGCTCCAGAAGTCAAGGCTGAAGAAACAGGGAGAATAAAATAATGATTCACTGACATCATGACAGAAACAGTCAGACACCAACTAAAGAAATGCCAACTGGAAAGACCCCAGGTCCCGATGAAGTCCATGGATACTGGCTCAAAACCTTCAAGGCCCTACACCCAGAATAGCAGAACAACTCCAGCATTGTATCACAAATCACCATGCGCCCAAATGGATGACCACAGGAAGAACATCCTTAGTTCCAGAAAAACAAGAGTAAGGGAAAATATAGTCAGTAACTACAGGCCTATCACCTGCCTACCAATAATGTGGAAGTTACTAACAGTTTATCATCAGCGAAAGGCTATACAACTACCTAGAAGGTGACAAAACACCTATCCTCCACCAACAGAAAGGCTGCAGAAGGAAGTGTAGGGGCACAAAGACCAGCTCCTGATAGACAAAATGGTAATGAAGAACAGAAAGAGAAGGAAAACCAACCTAACCATGGCGTGGATAGACTAAGAAAGCCTTCGACATGATACAACACACAAAAATACAATGCGCAACTGGAATACAATACTTACAAGCTCAGGAATAAGACTAGCAGAGGTTAATATCAGGAGAGAGATCTTCCAGGGCGACTTACTGTCCCCAATACTCTTCGTGGTAGCCATGATTCCCATGACAAAGTACTGCAGAAGATGGATGCCGGGTACCAACTCAAGAAAAGATGTCAACAGAATCAACCATCTGATGTTCATGGACGACATCAAGCTATATGGTAAAAGCATCAAGGAAATAGATACCCTAATCCAGACTGTAAGGACTTGTATCTGGGGACATCAGGATGGAGTTGGAATAGAAAAATGGCGCCTTAGTCAACATTCAAAAGGGAAAGTAACAAGGACTGAAGGGATAAAGCTACCAGATGGGAGCAACATCAAAACACATAGATGAAGAATGGGATAAAATACCTAGGAATAATGGAAGGAGGGGATATAAAAACACCAGAGATGAAGGACATGATCAGGAAAGAATATATGCAGAGACTCAAGGCGAAACTCAAGTCAAAACTCAACGCCGGAAATATGATAAAACCCTAAACACTATGGGCAGTGCCAGTAATCAGATACAGCGCAGGAATAGTGAATGGACGAAGGCAGAACTTCTGCGGCATAGACCAACAAAAAAACCAGGAAACTATGACAATACACAAAGCACTACACACAAGAGCAAATATGGACAGACTATACATAACACGAAAGGAAGGAGGGAGGGGACTACTAAGCATAGAGGACTGCGTCACATCGAGAAACAGAGCACTGGGGCAATATATGAAGACCAAGTGAACGAACAGGTGGCTCAAGAGTGCATGGGAAGAAGTACTAATAAAAGTAGACGAAGACCCAGAAATATACAGAAATATACAGAGAAAAAATAAGCAGAACAGAGGAATGGCATAACAAACCAATGCACGGACAATACATGAGACAGACTAACGAACTAGCCAGCGATGACGCGTGGCAATTGCTACTGAGAGGAGAGCTAAAGAAGGAAACTGAAGGAATGATTACAGCGGCACAAGATCAGGCCCTAAGAACCAGATATGTTCAACGAACGATAGATGGAAATAACATCTCTCCCATATGTAAATGTGCAATACGAAAAATGAAACCATAACCACATAGCAAGCGAATGTCCGGCACTTGCACAGAACCAGTACAAAAAGAGGTATGATTTCAGTAGCAAAAGCCCTCCACTGGAGCCTGTGCAAGAAACACCAGCTACCTTGCAGTAATAAGTGATACGAACACAACCTAAGGAGTGATAGAAAACCGATCAGGCAAAGATCCTCTGGATTATGGTATCAGAACAGATAGGGTGAAACGTGCAAATAGACCAGACCGTGACGTTGATTGACAAAGTCAGAAGAAAGTATCACTCATTGATGTCGCAATACCATGGGACACCAGAGTTGAAGAACAGAGAGGGAAAAAAATGGATAAGTTCAAGAACTGAAAATAGAAAATAAGAAGGATATGGGATATGCCAGTAGAAATTCACCCATAATCATAGGAACACTAGGCACGATCCCAAGATCCCTGAAAAGGAATCTGTAAAAACTAGAGGCTGAAGTAGCTCCAGGACTCATGCAGAAGAGTGTGATCCTAGAAACGGCACATAGTAAGAAAACAAGTGAAGGACTCCTAAGGAGGCAGGATGCAACTCGGAACCCCACACTATAAATACCACCCAGTCGAATTGGAAGACTGTGATAGAGCAAAAAAAAAATAAATAAATAAATAAAAAAAAATAATAATAAAAATAAAAATAATAATAAAAGTATTTTAATTTGTGTGAAAAGTTTTTTCATTCCCATGATAATAATAATAATAATAATAATAATAAAATAATAATAATAATAATAATAATAATAATAATAATAATAATAATAATAATCTATTTTGTGTGAGGAGATTTTTCCTTTCTCTATAATTGCAAAATCACAGTGACCTACCTTTAAGAGAACGAAATGTAGGCGTCCCTTAATGAATAAATGTCATAAGTTTGCTAAATTCACCAAATGATTTATTTTCTGTGATCCGGTACGATTATCGTTTAGTTTGTTTTTTTTTTTTTCTTATTTTGGCGACGGCAATTTTACGCACCTGACTGGAAAATATCCAGATATTTGGCAACGCGTCAAAAGCAGTTACCGTCATTGATAAAATCCTAATGATTAAATCTGACTCTGCGGTAAAAATGTTGGAAATTTTATGCTTCCATCCTCAATCACAATAACTAGGATTCAGGGGAAAGGAAAACTTCAAAACAAAATAAAAGACAAAAAAGGAAGGAAACGAGAGGGAGAATGCATTACGAGTTTAGGTAACTCATTATGGTTACAAAAAAAAAAACCATGTTTTGAAAATAAAACGCATGCTCACACATATGTAAGTGTTTACATAATAAAAAATATGGAATGTTAGTCCATATATCTATAAAGTCTAAAACTAAAGAGGTCAACCAGATTGCTTGCAGGAATGTGATCAGACTAGAGACGCTAAAGATTGACGTATTACCAATAAGTATGTAGGCTAAGATAACATGCCGTCACCTGTAGTCATTCAATTGTTTATAACATTAGTCCAAGCTCCCTGCTTGAGACAACTACCCCGACCTATTATTCAACGGCCTACGTGATCTGTAGCGTGTCTCATTTGATTGTGTGTTCGTATGTAACTATGTCATCTGATAGTATGTTCATATGTTCGAACTACTGTCTGTTCCTTCATAACTTGTAACAGAGATGGTAGACAAGCAGAACAGAGTTAGCTATCGTCATTAGAAGACCTGTACCTCTTTACCTAAGCTTTATCATGTAGAGGAATAGGATTAGCCATCATCATTGGCAGAAGCGATCAAGCTATCGTTATTAGAAGACTTGTACAATCATATCTGATCTTCACCATGTAAAACTTCAGAAGAAATTATATCTATTTTTATACTTAGTGTTCTACAAGAACCTCACCGAACCATGAGTTTAACACATCGTCGTAAAGATAATAAACGACTTCGTAAGTGATCTCACAAAACCCCAGACACTCCATTGAAGATGGAAGTGCAATACCAACCGACTTAGCGTATAGATTATTGCAAGTCTAACATTACCTCATAGGGCGCCTTATCATACAAGGCACAAGCCCTAATATTGGTGGCCAGCGGACCAGAAGAACTCTACAACGTCCTACGAAGAAAAACAGAATAATAAATCATGAAGTCAACGACGACGAAAGCAGCAGATTCTTCAAGCAACCTAGTATCATCATTAGTGAGCGACTTCAGAAAACAACAAGATTCGTCAAGCAACTTAGTATCATCGTTAGTGAATAACTTCAAGAAACAAAACCGACGTGTCCTTTTCCTACGGCAACGGAAGCTTCGTCTCTCATTAGAATCATTCAAGAAAACATCGTTAGTGAGCGTTTCCGGCACTGCAAGAAACAAACCGAACGCGTCTGCAGCATCGGATTTTCAAGGGCTCGAATCATCGAAACAACGCGCACGGGGGAAACTGAAGCCAAACCAGGTCGTCCGCTAAATAGAGAAGGAGGACCAAGGCGTGTGTCGTTATCGGAACACCGTGACTTCCCACAAAAGCAAGCTAAGTACAATTTTTTATTCATTTGGAGTAACTTTGAGTGTTTCCTTTGCAGGTCGAATTTCGTTATTCCTGTGCTGAAGTTACGAGACATTCTTAATCTTACTTTTTTACAGAAATTATCTATATCATTGAGATTTCGCTACTGCGAGTTTTTATCTTTGAGTGTCTGTTTCCAGAAGTTCTACTGAAATATCATAATCATATACTATGTTAACTTTATCATTTTGGGTGATTATTAATCCCTTACGTAACAAATCATATTAAACAGTGAATATGTCGTTTACGCAGTGGACGTCTGTATTTATACAGATGCATGGATAGGGTCGTTAAGCACCGTAGTGATTAGACACACAAAAAACAAGTGGAACACCCGTACAAATCTATATAAATTGAGGTAACACTATTTCGGGTCATGACAATAAATGCTCCTTTGCAAGTCCCGATCGCAGTTTTAGCCTTGATTGTTTTTTGAGTTATATAAAATATCGAACCTCAATGACTCAACTTAACTTTAAAATACGGCTGGATTGCAAGGAATAACATGTCTGTAAAAAAGCTTTCATCAGGCTAAATGCGCTGACCAGGATCCCTCACTATTTCAAATTTTTAGCAAAGAATGAAGTACAAACAGTTAATATTGAATACCGTGTCTTATTAGTAATCGCTCAGTTCCTAATAGTTCGTCATTCATTGCTTTATACGTAACCAGCAACATAATGCTAAAAAGAAAAAACACACAATAAACGTTGCCGATGGTAATAAAGAGAAGGATCCTAATTATTACAAAAAGAAATAGAAACAGTAGCCCGTTCAGAATCAAACAAGCAAACTCGGTGACTGTGTCACCTAGTCAAGCGGTCAAGGTTAGTTAAATCTGCCGAGTTTTCAAAGCAAAGCAAATTCCACACAATAAGCGACTCTAGCAGAGTGGGGAAAAGCGATGTTTGGTTCATACATACCGTAATCTTTTTGAATTTAAAAAGGATTTTTCCTATGAAACACACGACCGTATAAAGTATCAGAGCAGGTTTTTCGTTTTTTTTTTTAATACGTAAGTTATTATAATTAGTGGTGGATAAAGCCCAACTGTAAGCGCGCCCGTAAAATTAGAATATCTTGTTTATTTCCTTTAGTAGACGTAATATCCTGTATTTACGGACTCACCGTCTGTTGTTCGAACTTCCCTAATGAGAAGTCCGGATAGCGAGCGCTTACAGATACCTCTATAGTTATAAAAAACATTGATCTGTATGTAGTGTAATTGTAAGATCCATCTAGGGGTATACAAAATATTATCTTACATCCTGCAAAATAAGGCGTGTTTATCAAAGGAAAATCCTATAAACCTTCAAACATAGTAAAATCCGTTGAACAAAAATGAGACAGTTAATCAAATAATAACTTATATAAAGGAACTATACCATTTGTCTCATAAATCGTAACATTGTTCAAATGACCCAACAGAATTCTCCCACAACCGCAGTCGTACTTTGCACGCAAAATCTCGAGAAGCATGCACCCTCGAATGTCTTAGTGCGTGTAAAAAGACTTTGCTGGGAAATGAAATTTTAATCCTTCCCGACACTCTGAAATATAACGATTTCCGCGAACAAAGCCTAAAAGTTATAAATATCGCATTTTTTATTGTTGCTAATTTTTAATCACGCCCAACCAGTCGTGGATGAATCTCTCTGATAATCTATCTAAAGTAATATCCGTAAAGTCATTCAAGCAGAGGTGATTCAGCAGAATTTTTTTTATCTTCTACCTGAATACCAGGAAGTTTCTCCACTAGCGAGTGATCTCTGGAGAAAAACGGATGTAATTTAACACAAAACAAAACGGTCTAAGGACAAACATAAAGCTATTTACGTACCTTCGTATAGATTCTCAATGAAATTTTAAAATAGAGATAAATGACGAAGTTGAAAAATGTTAGTAATAGGAGCCATTAGGAAATCAAATAAGCCCATATAATTTTTTTTTGCCCTCAAACGTCATGCCATAAAAGATCGGACTTGGCGTATCTGCGCAGATTACTGTCGCTTAAACAAGGAAACGACTTCCGATAGTTTCCAGTGCGATGTACCGACGACATCTTATCTCTGTTAGGTTAGAATAAATTTTTTTTTCACCAACTTGGACTTACTTAAATGCTTTTACCAGATACCATTACCTAAGTGATTGTACTCATACACCGTTTTCAGCACACCCAGGGACATTATCAATTTTTATGTATGCCTACCGGCTTACGTTGCGCCCAAATTACAATATAGTGTTTGGAGACTTTTAGGGGATAACTACATGCCTATATGGATGATCTTGTAATCTTTTCTAATACCTTAGAAGTACATTCACATAAAGTAGAGCTAGTGCTACAGAGACAAAGACAATAATCTCAGAGTAAAATATCTAAATGTGAGTTTTTTAAAACCGAACATGTTTATCTAGGTTTTATGTGTCTGGTCAAGGTCTTAAAAGTAGTCCATGGTAAGGTGTCGGCTATTCATAACTTTTCCGGTACCTATTAACGTAAAAAGGGGGATACAGCACTTTTGCGCTAGTGGGTATTACAATCGTATGCAAATATGTAACTCTTCAATCATGACAGCTCCTTTAACAGATCTTACGAGAAGAGCGTAGATGATTATGGTCTCAAAAAGCATCAACAGGCGTTCGATATCTTAAAAGCGGATAATGCAGCTTACCTAACTTAAAAATACCCTGATTTAAATAAGGAATTTTTTTTTTTTATTGCAACAGACGCCTCAGACCAAGGGTAAGAGGGTATTACTCAGTAATATGATAAAACAGTTCTTTCCTATAGCTTTTATTCACGTAAACTAAAGCCCTCTGAAAGTAAATATGCAGTAATAAGCAAGGAAGGGCTAGGTATCTTTAACTCACTAGTACATTTTAAGTTCATAATCTATGGCTATCCTGATAAAGTCCTTACTGAACATGAGTCCTTTACCGAGTTCTTCAAAGGCTTTAATCACAGTCCAAAAGGAACTCGGTGACAAATGATCATTCAGGTTATTGGAGCCAAGATAAGATATCTACCCGGGAAAGCAAATATCATAGCTGACGCATTATCCCGCAATCCCGCACCATACAGCAAAGAACCATTAATTAGACTAAAAAATATAGAAACATCCGTACCTATTGTTAAAACCGTATCTAAACAAGAAAATTCCTTAACCCAAGAGATAGCGAGCATTGAATATCTGGGTCGGAGCGCAGAACTGTTACAAACTGAACAAAGCAAGTGTCAACAGCGATAAGCAAAGCAATAAACACCAAACAATAAACACTTCGAAACGGAAACAGGGTCAGCGGCTAAGCAAAAACAATAAACCCTTCGAGCAGAAACCCTAAAGCAAAAGTATATTTAAAGTATGTGTATCAGAATAATGTCATCAAATGTAATATTATATGTAGGTCTGTGACGAGGAAAACCCGAAGAACACAGCAGGTGACTAACGACCAGGTAGTAGTAATAATCTCTTTCATACCAATCGTCATAAACTGGTTGCATTCCGTCATCCAGGGTTCCCTCCTATGTCACAGAAAGCCAAATCACTATTTTACTGGCCTACAATGCTTACAGATATAAAAAGCACATAACTAATTGTAACACGTGTCATGAAAACAAGGGATACACTAAGACACCTGTCAGTTTAAGGGCCTATCCTGTGCCAAATCAATCCTTGAAAGAATATACGTAGAATTATTAACAAGAATTACGAGTCTGACAGAGGGAATAACACTTCTTAGTGTTAATAGTTCCTTGACACGTATATAGAATTAATAGCACTAAAAACAAACACCGCAATTGAGTGCGTTACGAATATTTATGAGTGCTAAATCAGTAAACATGGAATTCAACACATGATAATCTGACTCGGGTGGTGTAAATCAATAATAATCTCCTTAACACGTTGTGTGAATTCCTATCCATTAAGAAAACCAACTAATATATTTTATCACCCAGAGTCAATCGGTTTTGGTAGAATAACGGATAATTAAATAGGAAGTGTCAATGTCTTACGAGTTACAACTCGTGATATTGGATCCGACCGGATTTATAGCGGTTCTCGCGGTTTTAAATACCTTTATCATTTATATCTTGTATCTATAGAATTGATGCCGCAAGTAGCCTTATACGGTACGCCGCTAGAACACTTTTCCACATACAAGCCAACCATTAATTTATCAAAGATATATATAAAAAATATATAAATAAATAAATATAAAAAAATAAAATAAATATGGATACAAGTGGAGTCAATATAATACACTCCGTAAGAAGTCGGAAGGGTTACAAATTATAATAAAAAAAAAGGAATCACGATAAAATCAATAAGCAAAACGTAACCAAGGTTAATTAAATAAAATCTAAATATATATGCGTAAAGATTTGAACTCTAACTTAACGCTTTAGTAATGACAAATAAGCTAAAAGTTCAAAACACATATCCAAAAACCTACTGACATATTGTCTGTCCCGGTAATTTATTTTCGTAGTCAATGAAAAAAAAAAAAAAAAAAAAAAAAATAAATAAAAATAATAATAATAATAATAATAAATAAAATAAAATAAAAGAGATTTTAAAGTCAGGAAGTCTAGAAAGTGAAAATGTTTATCTATGGAATATCCTATATGAATCTTATACAGGCTAATAATATATATAGAAATTTGTATGGAAACCAATTTTTCATTAGTTTCAATAAGGAATATTTAATTTAACATAATCTTGCAGTTTTCCAACATGAAACTAATATATTGTTCAATTTTGGTACTGTTTTTTTCAGACATTCTTCTCATGTGGGTCGAGTATTAAAAAAAAAACAAAAAAATTTATCCTAAAGTCGTATCTCTTACAGCAAGTAACGTAACTCTTAAGCTGGTGACGACGTCATCAGTTCTAGAAGGTCTCCGTCGCGTTTTGGCCGTATCAGCAGTGATTCCTTTAACCTCAAATATCTGCTTACACAGGCTTCATCTGTGTGTCGTCTCTGCTTGCAAAAGCAGATTGACTGGAGAAAGGAATGCTTAGCCCGAACTTCTCATGGGCAAGGCAGACGTTAGGTACAAGTGTCTATCGGTGTGCGCAATGCAACTTTAGCTAAGGAGTTGCAATCATTTTAAAATTAATAACAAAATAAGCACATAGAATTTCTATAACAACAAAATGAATTAATTTTTCTGAACCTCATAGACATTTAGAAGTATCAAGATATATATGTGAAATATTTACTTGCAACATTAGCCTATTACAATTCAAGTAAAACATTCATGGGAAAATGTCACATTTTCTTGAAAAACCCAAAGTTTATTTAGAAATTAGTTACATAGTGGGTTTTTTTCGTTGCATCTCCTACCTATTAATAAAGTTTTTAAAATTAACCTCAGAGGATGCGCGCGAGAAAATTAAACTTTTGTTAGGGCACATAGAATCATGATTAATATTCTCTTTGACTCTTATGTTGCCTGGCAATCTTACAAATAGCTCCGTTTTCCACTTCTTTGTCTAGTAACTTACTACCAGTAATATCGAATTTTCTTTGAGAATTCGTAATGATATCTATTTATTTTTATTTTTTTTTAATTCTGGATATTTTTACAAGTCATCATAGACCTGGATAGGTTCACTCCATTGTTAATGCCATGGATAAAAAAGTTTGTACAGCGGACTCTTTTGAATTCCAAATATCAGCGAATTCATGTGGGTTAAGTCTGGTCTAAATAGCTCTCTCCCCTCCCCTGTATTTGGATGTCGTCTGAATTTACTTTGCCCTTGTGACAAGTATAATTTCACTTGCAGGCTGATTAATGGAACTTGGTTACAGTATCCTGCAGTACGAGAGTTTCACATCGCAACTTCAAAAAAAATCGTTCGTCGTAGCGGACGACTACAGTCAAGTAACAACCGCCTACAATGTGAAAGGAATTTCATGGACTTCTTCGACCGACACCGTATCTCGTCGTTAATCTCGTTTTAATGCGGAACGCTCCGGCGGCTGTCGGAATCGACTACAATAAGGGACATACTTCCGACAATTACGACCCGAAGGATATTCAACTCTACTTTGCTGGCGAAGGACTCGTGCTGGGATGATCTATTCATCGCGAACGTAATCGTGTAGCTTAGGATGCAGAGAATAATGTATGAGCGCAAAATGGAACGTTGGACCCGCCCAGCAAATTTTCCCCTTGTTTTAACCATTGAAAAAGGCCGTTTCATTGGCTATAGGTGGTTGTCTGGAACTGTGTAATGGACGAAAAGTTGTTCGAAAGCTAGTTAAAAGTGAAGTAGTATAACTCGGTCATGTATCCTATATATATAAAGTATCATGTATCCTATATCTATAAATGATCATAAATACAGAATCGATATATTTTTTGCGTGTACGCAATAGGAATCTCTTATATAAATGATCATAAATAACAGAATCGAAATATATTTTTTTGCGTGTACGCACTAGGAATCTATTTAAAGTGCACATATATTAATCATAATTATATGAATCCATACTATGTATAAACAAAATCAGGTAGCCTATATCAATCTGTTACCTTTTTTCTTACCAATATCTGCAGTTATATATGAGTTAGTATATTGATTAATGAATCAGATATATAACATTTAGCATAAAAATCAACGAATCAATCAGCATAAACATTAATAATTTTATCAATTCATATATGAACTTTTTTATCAGTTAAAATTATGATTTTTATCATGTTAATCTTCATTCTATGCAATTATCAGAGTACATTAGTATTTTCTGTAGCATATGTATCTTAATGAGATGAAGTGAAAAACTGTATCATTATATATATCATGTGATCACTATCTTTACCAATATCATTGTTTTATATTTTATTACTTGATCAATTCATGTACAACCATGAATTCTTTATTTCACTTATATATATATATATTCACATAGTGTCTGTATCACACTCCTATAAGTCAAATGCAAATTCAAGTTTGAGTAATATTCAGTGGTTGGTTTTGGTAGCTGACCGAGCTGATGTAGTGTTTACATAATAAAAATATGGAATAGTTATCCATATATAACAAAAGTCTAAAACTAAAGAGGTCAACCAGATTGCTTGCAGGAATGTGATCAGACTAGAGACGCTAAAGATGACGTATACAATAAGTATGTAGGCTAAGATAACATGCCGTCACCTGTAGTCATTCAATTGTTTATAAACATTAGTCCAAGCTCCCTGCTTGAGACAACTACCCCGACCTATTATTCAAACGGCCTACGTGATCTGTAGCGTGTCTCATTTGATGTGTGTTCGTATGTAACTAGTCATCTGATAGTATGTTCATATGTTCGAACTACTGTCTGTTCCTTCATAACTTGTAACAGAGATGGTAGACAAGCAGAACAGAGTTAGCTATCGTCATTAGAGACCTGTACCTCTTTACCTAAGCTTATCTGATAGAGACTTAGGATTAGCCATCATCATTGGCAGAAGCGATCAAGCTATCGTTATTAGAAGACTTGTACAATCATATCTGATCTTCACCATGTAAAACTTCAGAAGAAATTATATCTATATTTTTATACTTAGTGTTTTTCTACAAGAACCTCACCGAACCATGAGTTTAACACATCGTCGTAAAGATAATACCGACTTCGTAAGTGATCTACAAAACCCCAGACACTCCATTGAAGATGGAAGTGCAATACCAACCGACTTAGCGTATAGATTATCGCAAGTCTAACATTACCTCTAGGGCGCCTTATCATACAAGGCACAAGCCCTAATACATATACACAAACAACTCTCTCTCTCTCTCTCTCTCTCTCTCTCTGTGTGTGTGTGTGTGTAAACAGCAACAGTGTGGTAGAGTTCAAAAGAAAGCTAAACAAATCATTAGGACACTGTGAATGTGTAATAATTACCTTATTATATAATTGTTTACAAGATCTGTAAATATAAACCAATGACCTGGGTCATGGCATTAGGAGGTTCTACGTGACCAAAGAAGACCTAGATTACGCTATGCGCTGTCTGCAGTAGCCTGATCTAGCTCAAAGCTTTGTTGGTCAACATTTTTATGTTATGATAACTTTGCACAACAACTTCCATGGGTGAAGCGGTTGACCTGTTGACCTACGCCGAAACTTTGGTTTACTTCCGAGCCGGCAGACTACGTATGTGTTTTTTTTATATGAATTGCTGAGATAGCTAATGTTCCGCTATCGACGCGATGCTTTAGAATGGCAGTTCCACGCCAACAATAAAAAAACATATCGGTCGTCCGACCGAGCTGCATCTCCTAGTATGGAGTTACAGAATAAAGTTGTTATCTTGTCAACTTGCCTGTTTGAATCATCTCCTCCTAGTCAAGAAAGAACCTCTCTACTAAGATATCCAAGGGAGATGAGAGGAACCAAAAAAATACTTACGAAAGGACAGTCGTAAGGAGTTAACAAAAAAGGTCTATCGCCAAGCGATAAGACGTTAGAAGTGGTGGCAGCGTATAAACGAAGAACATAATTAACAAGACCCATATCAGCCGACCGAAGGTCTACAAGAACTAACTTCCACCTCAACATCAAACTAAACAGAGGAAACGGGATCTTCAATCAACGCAACAGTTTATGAAGACGCAACTATGTCCTTCATCGAGAGGAATACAAGCATTTAACACCGACGTTTGAGCAACTGTTGTCAGCTTATCTTCGAGAATCTACACCGGACGAGAGCAGCATTGAACATCAACTTAAAGAAGAAAACAAACACAGGGAACATCACCCGTTCACGAGCAAAGGACGCAGAGTGTCAAAGCTATACGCAGTAGTGCAAGGACGGAGGCTGTGACGTCATCAATCTTGGACTTCCCAGCGCATCATGCACCGGAGAAGACCGTGACGTCATCACGACTTCCGACGCGAGAACGTCATCCCATGTCAACAATCCTTCGCAATATAATCTGGAGCTAAGTACCATTTTTATCTATTCAGTCTTTTCTCAGTTGAAGTGTTGTTCATCAAGAGTCGATCGTCCAGTATTCTGGGGGTGGGTGAGTTGTTCGCCATATTAATCTTCCTTCATTACAGAACCTATCTTCAACTACGAGGTTCTCGCCCGCAGATTAATTTTTTTTCTTTGCTAGTTGTCATTAACCATTTCTTGCAGGAATTGCTCCGTATAATATTTTATCATATTTACTGTATTTTTGTATCTTTTGGGTGGGGGATTTCCTATTACTATACACACTTATTCAGTACATTGCTTATGCGTTTACGTAGTGGTCGAGTGTACTCTTATAGATATTTTGATAGGATTGCAAGGAATAGAAGTGATAAGAAAAAAGTGAAAGCAGAAATGGCAACTACTCCGGCTGGGCAACCCCAACGGTGGTGACTCTCGTTAGCGCGAGGTCAGCGATTGTCCCTTTTCAAGGTCGGGTCAATGGGTTCCTGCCTCAAAATGTTGAGGCATGGATCTCATCTGTAGACGCTCATTTAAATGCAAAAGCATCACAGACCCAGCAGTACAATTACAGGAGGCTAAGAGCTTCATTGACTTTGCTAAAGGAGACGCAAGTGCGTATCTAAGGGGGGTTTCTTTCCAAGAAGCGCTTACATGGACGAGTTCAAAATTAGGTTACGTGCCGTGTATGGGGGTGAAGAGGCTTTAGATGTAGTGTTGGCATTGAGAAATATCCTTAACCAGGCCTCCATGACACAGCTCAATGTTGTCGAGCGGGCGGCGCTAATTGCCGACCGGCTAAATGAATATCAGGATAGTTTAAGTAACTCCGGGTGGGTTGCGGGTGCTAAAATCAAAGTGAAAGATTTTATCCGTTTGATCTACCTTACGTCTATCACTGTAATGTTGCCTGAAGCGTTAGTGCGGTGTTTTGATAAAAAATTGCAGCCGACAGTACGGAATTAGATGTGTATAAACAATCAAAAAACACATGTCTAGTGTACGAACCTAGATCCTTCGCTCATTCAAGTTTTTGCAAAAAAATGAGAACAACCAGCCCCCACACAAGTAAATGTGGTACATAATATAATCAAGTTGCAGGGATGGTTTGTTATAACTGTAAACGACCAGGTCACATGATTTCAGACTGTCGGAGGCGCGTTTTTTGTTCAATACACAATAGTTCAACTCATTCATATAACCGTTGCTACTCGGGGAATCAACAGCAAAATGCTACAAACACGCAACCAGTTGCTAGTGCAAATAAAAAGAAGGGTGGGGCCTCAGTACTATAAGAAGAAACAACCAAACGGAAGTTCTGCACAACAGCAGAAACAAACAAATCGTGCTTCAGGTACCTCTGTTCCTGGGCCGTCTAGCCAGAACTCGCAAGGGCAAGCGAATTTTCAGGGTGTGTAAACAAAACAAATACCACGTAGTTCACTCCAAGGGGGGAGAGGGCGATGTTGGGTCATCAATATCAACATCTTTTGTATCAAATAATCAGTTTAATCATTTATCAGATCATTGTGAGACAATTGATTTTCCTATGAAACACACGGCCGAATCAAACAATCTGTGCAGGTTCCGTAGATTTGCAACAAATTCATGCAATTTATTAGTCAAAACGGGTTGCGACCAACCTTACATGCAGTAAATTTGGACCATAAGTCATTCACTTTGTTCTTTGATTCTGGTAGTCCACGTAATATAATGGATTTGAAGGACTCATCATTTACTCTTTTCAAATTTTCCCTATAGAAAAGTCCGGAATAAGGCTCGCAGGCATTGGGAAGAATGAATTAAATGTTGTGGGCGTAACTCATGTACAGTACAAGGTCGGTAAGCGCACGTTTGCTGATACCTTTGTCGTTGTACAAAACATTAATATGTATCCCGCAGTAATTATCGGAGAACCCGTCTATGGGCACTCAAAATATTATCTTAGCACCTGCAAAACACGGCGTGTATATCAAAGGGAAATTCTATAGGTCTTCTAATACCCTAAAATCAGTTTTAGATAATAAAGAGACAGGCAGAGTTGTCACTTACATTACGGAACCAATCACCTGTCTCATGAACCAAGAAATATACAGGCAACCCAACAGAACTCTCGCTCACCCGTAATATCAGCTTGCACGCAAACTCTCATCCTAACGAGCCTTTACGTACTTCAAATAAATATTAGTGCGTGTAAAGAGAACCTTGCCAGGATCTGAACATTAATCCTTTCCGAAACTCTGAAAACACACGGATTATCCGTCACACAAGCCGTTTATACAGTCGGCTCACAACAACAATGTAACATCGAAGTCTGTAATCATTTGAATACCACTTTAGTAATCCACAAAATCAACATATCTTGGATGCCGAAGTTTATAAAAACATCGCATTCTTACCGTAGCTGAGATACAATCACGCTCAATCAGTCGCGGATGAAACCCTTTTGCAATCTATAAAGAACAAAACTCAATAAAGATATTCAAGAAGAAGAAATTCAGCAGAAAGAATTTTTTGAATCTGTTAACTAATATCATGATGTTTTTTCCACTACGGATGGAACCTTAGGAAAAACGGATGTCATCGAGCATCAAATAAGGCTCAAAAAAGGACAAACAGAAAGTAATCTATGTACCTTCGTACCGACTTCCTATGAAATTTCAGAATGAGATAAACAGAGGAAGTAGGTCAAAATGTTAAAAGAAGGAGTCATTAGGAAATCAAACAGCCCTTATAATTTTCCGTTAATAGTAGTACCGAAAAAAGATCGAACTTGGCGGATAATTGCGTAGATTTTCGTCGTTTAAATGAAGAAACAATCCCTGACAGATTCCCAGTACCATGTACCGATGATATCCTATCTTTATTAGGCCAGAATAAATATTTCACAAGCCTAGACTTACTAAAAGGATTTCATCAGATTCCGATGGAACAAGAGAGTATCCCATACACTGCCTTCAGCACAGCCAGGGGACATTATGAATTTTTGCGTATGCCTTTTGGTTTACGTTGTGCTCCTATAACTTTACTCGTATGATAAACGTCGTGTTTGGAGACTTGTTGGGAGATATCCTACATGCCTACATGGATGACTTAGTAATCTTTTCCAACACATTAGAAGAGCATTTACGTAAATTGGAGTTAGTGTTACAAAGGTTAAGGCAGCATAATTTAAGGGTAAAGATAAGTAAGTGTGAATTTTTTAAAACAGAACTAGTCTATCTAGGTTTCACGGTTTCTAGTGAAGGTCTTAAAGTCGTCCACGATAAGGTGTCGGCTATCCGTAACTTTCCGATACCTATTAACGTCAAGGGAATACAGCAGTTTTTAGGGTGCAGCGGATACTATCGCCGCTTCATCCGCAATTACTCAATCATAGCCGCTCCCCTAACCGATCTTATAAAAAAGGGGCGTAGATTTCGTATGGTCCTGAAATTCATCAACAGGCGTTCGATAAATTGAAAGATGAACTGTGTAGTTCTCCTATCTTGAAATTTCCTGACTTCGGTGGAAGGAATTTTTCATAGCAACAGACGCCTCAGACCTAGGAGTAGGTGGGGTATTGCTTCAACAATATGATAAACAGTTTTTCCCTATAGCTTTTTATTCACGTAAACTGAGACCTTCCGAAAGTAAATATGCAGTAATAGACAAGGAAGGGCTCGCTATTGTTAATTCACTCGTGCACTTTAAGTTCATAATATACGGTTTATCCCGTCAAGGTTCTCACTGATCATAAGCCCCTAACGACTTCTTTAAAGGCTTTAGTCACAGCCCCAAGCGAACTCGGTGGCACATGATCATTCAGGCTTGGCGCGAGGATCGGGTATTTACCTGGGAAAGCAAATATCATTGCTGACGCATTATCACGCAACCCCTCTTCATCTTGTACCGAGCATTACGCTGAATTAATAGATATCTCAACCTCCACGCCCATTGTTAAAACTATATCTGAACAGGAAGATCTGGGCTGGAGTGCTGAACTATTACAGACAGAACAAAGAAAAGATCCGCAAATAGAAAAAATCATCATTGCGTTAAACGGAAATCCGAAGGAAAAGGAATACCTAAAGTATAAGCAGCAGAATTATAATCCTACAGGACAATATCCTGTGTAGATCCGTGACGAGGAAAACCCGCAACACACCGCAGTGAATAACAACCAGGTGGTGGTGCCTATCTCACTCATACCCACTGTCTTAAAGTGGTTGCATGAAATCCACTGCACGGACACCGGGTTATACCTTGATGTCACAGAAAGCCAAATCCTTATTTTATTGGCATACGATGCTTACAGATATAAAAAGCACATAGCAAATTGTCGCACTTGTCAAGAATACAAAGGGCACACGAAGACACCTGTCAGCCTAGGGGCTTACCCCGTGCCAAATCAACCCTTTGAAAGAGTACATTTAGATTTATTAACAGGATTTTACGAGTCAGACAGAGGAAATAAGCACCTCCTAGTAATTATAGACGCTTTGACTCGATATACAGAACTCATAGCGCTTAAACAAAACCGCGGTCGAGTGCGCTAGGAGTTTTACGAGTGCTACATTTGTAAACATGGTGGAATTCCACACATCATTATCTCAGACTCGGGCGGGGAGTTCAATAATCATTTCCTTAACTCCTTGTGCGAATTCCTTTGTTATAAAGAAATCAATACCATGATCTATCACCAGAGTCTAATGGGCTAGTGGGAAAGGGCAAATCGTAAGGTTTTAAACTTTTAAGGGTCACCTTAGGGGGGCAGACCCCAACTGGACATTGCCATACCTGCGGTACTAAGCACACTTAATCACTCGTATCATGTGTCTATTAAAATGACACCGCACGAGGCACTGTACGGTATCCCGGCCCGAACGCCTTTCATCATCTTAAAGCCTACTACAATAAATTTATCAAATCCTCTAAAGGATGTTATGGATGCAAGCATAAGTCGATATAATATAATTCGTAAGAATTTAGAAGAAGCACAGATCATAATGAAAAAAAATCATGATAAAATAGCTAAGCCAACTAGAACATATGCCGTGGGCGATCAGGTATACATACAAGTATACGTACGTAAAGGTTTAAATTATAAACTGACACCTAAGTTTGAAGGCCCGTTTAACATTTTAGAAAATTTAACGGCCAATAGAGTTAGGGTTCAAAATGTATCCAACCCCACTGATGTGAGAATAGTCCCATTGGCACATATCAGAATCTAAAGAAGGGTAGATGGAGTGAGGGAAAAAATGGTTGTATTTATGAAACTTGTATAATAATTTATATATATATCTATTAATCATATTGTATGTAAACCTATTCTTTTACGCGAGTTATTACATCTGTTTTACTCATTGCAGGTTTTTCAAAAATGAATCTGTTATTGTTAGGAGTGATATTGTGTATTCAGACATCTTTGTTGTATGGAAAGAGCGCTAGGACTAAAGACATAGAATTTAATCA
This sequence comes from Macrobrachium nipponense, assembly GCF_015104395.2. Lineage (NCBI taxonomy): Eukaryota > Metazoa > Arthropoda > Malacostraca > Decapoda > Palaemonidae > Macrobrachium > Macrobrachium nipponense. The sequence goes on along the minus strand of NC_061102.1, from coordinate 2,176,006 downwards.
TGGCTCGATTATCGAGAGAATCGATGATGTATTCATCGTGTCAAGTAATATTGTTATCGAGGTAGATATGCATGCTATTTTCTTACCTGAAGATGACGTCCTTAACTTAAAGAATGACCTGATGAGGTTTGGTATTTCCTTAAGGAAATGCATGAACGTAATTTTCATGCTAACTCAGAGATTTCACTAGCTCAAACACTAAGCGTCGCGGAAATGTTGTCTTATGACATACAAAATAAAACCGTCGAGGCAGAAGAACTCGCTCGTGACCTCCGCTGATGTGGTTTCTGTGCGGCACAATACTCTTGAACGCCGCAACCCGCTTATTCTAGCTGAACTAAACATCTTAGGATCAGTTTGCGAATCTAGGCTTAGGAATCTCAAATCGCCTCAAGATAAATAATCAAAATAAAAGAATTGAGATTTTTTTTGCAACACAAAACGGAAAACTGGCCTTATCAGAACTTCGCAGCCAGTTATCTCGATCAATCAATAATGAATATCGTTAATGAACATTCAAATAATATCGATCAGGTCATGGAAGTTCAACATTTGCTGGCTACTTTAGCTTACTATAGTTCGAAAATAGATCATATCCGTGTGAAAAATATCACATTTTATTGAAAAGTCAAAAGATTACGTAGAAGCAATTACGTTAGCAACAAAGGGTGTGTTATCTCCTCACCTCATGCCTATTAAAGATCTGACGTTAACTTTGGAAAACGGACGGGAGAAGCTAGGGTATATTCCTTTATTGGATGCCCATAAAGTAGAATTCTATTATAGCCTAATAACAGTCAGCGTAGAAATTATAGAATTATGATCACAATTCCTTTTGATTCTTCCGATGCTTGGCAATCATACAAAATAGCACCGTTTCCTACTTTTATGACGAATAACTCAAATCCAGTAATATCCAATTTAACGGGGCATGTACTGATTTCTTCTGATTAAGAAATCATTTACCAGTCATTAAAGACTTAGAATAACTCACTCACTGTTCAGAAGCCATGAATAATAAAATTTGTACAGCTGACTCTTTTGAATTCTATCCTATATCAACGGATTCATGTGAGTTAGACATAGTGCTAAACGGCTCTCTCTCTCAGACAAGCGAAGGGTTTCCTGGGGAAAACTTTATCCCTTTTACGGTAATAAATTCAATTACAGGATGAATAATGGTTCCTGGATCCGTTATGATAAGGCCGGATTCGACGTCGTGTGTCCGGACACATCCACCGCCCATGCCCCTATCTTCGTAGCAGCCGATGGTTGTACGGGGACATCTACAAACTATACCGTCAGAGGGGTCAACACGATAATACGCGAGAAGGCGTATTTCGCGAACTACACGTGGGCTACCACAATCATCCCATCACTACCTCTCCCATACAACGCGCGAGTAGCTCATCGTTTGACGCAACTGGCTGAGATGACCCACGCGTCATCGACTTATGCAGGTGGAGAAAATCTTCGCTACTACATTCTGCTAGCCGTGTTCAGCGTGACGGCCATATTGGTTATCGCCGTCAAACCATCTTTTTGCTTGGCGTAGGCTGAGGCGGTAAACAGAAGGATCTCCAAGGGAACGTACTGGCCCGTCTGGATGACGTACCCGTTAAACTCAAGTCGTTTGCGTTTAGGGCCGCCTGAACCTGGCCACTTCAGTTCGTGCCTAGGGAATTGTCTGGAATTGTGTTGTGTGTGAAAAGCGGTCCGTATGCTGGCAAAAATGTAGGACAAGAAAGACTCACGCCTTTGCATTTGAACAGTTAAAGTATCTCCAGGGCGCCTAATAAATCATTATAGCCCAATATTATACATTAATATATTCCTAAAGTTATTTTTCGGGCACCTAATAAAATATCAGCCCTATATATATTACTTTTCTGCAGATTTCCATAGTTATACTATTATACCATTGTACAATTATATTTATCTATTACAAAGAGTGTCAAGTACTCTTTAACAATTATCCATGATTATGCTATAATCATTATTTAGTAACCATTATTCTTAATCAGGTTACATGTTATCATATTAATCATGTATACATGTTTTGATTTTTACCTTTTTATATAATTTACAAGATCTGTAAATATAAACCAATGACCTGGGGTCATGGCATTAGGAGGGTTCTACGTGACCAAAGAAGACTAGATTACGCTATGCGCTGTCTGCAGTAGCCTGATCTAGCTCAAGCTTTGTCAACATTTTTATGTTATGATAACTTTGCACAACAAACTTCCATGGGAAGCGGTTGACCTGTTGACCTACGCCGGAAACTTGTAACTTCCGAGCCGGCAGACATACGTATGTGTTTTTATATGAATTGCTGAGATAGCTAATGTTCCGCTATCGACGCGATGCTTTAGAATGGCAGTTCCACGCCAACAATAAAACATATCGGTCGTCCGACCGAGCTGCATCTCCTAGTTGGAGTTACAGAATAAAGTTGTTATCTTGTCAACTTGCCTGTTTGAATCATCTCCTCTAGTCAAGAAAGAACCTCTCTACTAAGATATCCAAGGGAGATGAGAACCAACCAATACTTACGAAAGGACAGTTCGTAAGGAGTTAACAAAAAAGTCTATCGCCAAGCGATAAGACATTAGAAAAATGCACAGTAAAACCTGCTCCTACAGACATTCTTATAATCTTTGTAACTCCTTATAACTCTCTCCTTCATTGAAGATTAAAATTTCCTTATTATTATTATTATTATTATTATTATTATTATTATTAGATGAAACCTATTCACACGGAACAAGCCCACCAAAGGGGCCACTGACTTGAATTTCAAGCTTTCAATGAAAGTTGGTTTCAACCTCCTAAACTGATCGTGATAAAGAGCCAATGGTTTTTCACCGCCCTGGGGGAGACTCGCGCGAACCCTTGACATCCGACTGGGGAATCCACGACACCAACCACTGTACCAGCGGACCAGCTTAGCATTTGCAGATGCTAAAGTGTTCGAAGCCTGACTTCACCTCTGGCGTCCGCTAGGAATTCAAAACCGATTCTCTGCTTTTCTGTTTTTCTTTTCTAACTTCGTGGCATAAGACTTATATCATCTGTGGAAAGTTGCGAGAACTGTTTGCTTAGCATGAGAATTGTTACTTTGGTCCGCCAAACTTTGATTTTTTACCTAATTTTTCCTTTTTTTTTATTAGATTATATCCTGAATTCCCTCTATGGTCCAGATCTGGGACTTGTGGCTGTTTCCTGCTTTTTGTCGTACCTATTAGTGTTAAACGAAAGACAAAATTATCATTTTATACCTAAACCTTTCCTTTTTATATTAGATCATATCCTGAAATCGCTCTATTTTTTCATTTTCCCAATGATTCTCACCCCTGATGACTCTCCAATGACCTTAACCATTCTTTGCTGTCTCTCCTCTTTACGGACTGCTCTAGGAGCAAGAGTCCGTGCTGGCATAAGGCCAGCTAAATCTAAAAGAACAACAACAACAACAACGTCCCTCCTCGTTTACCAATCGTAATCTCCAGAGCACATTTGAAATGGCATCGCGTTAATCCAGTTTTATGCAATGCCCCAGACAGCGAAACAACTTTTTATGCGTACTCGGCAATCAAGTAAATGCATTCTCTTTACGAAGAAATAATTTTTCCAGGTTCTGATTTATTTTTTTTTCGTGAAGACCGCCTACGCTCCATTGTTTTAGATTAATCCTGGAGGAGAGATCATCACGTTGCACAGATTGGCAAGCAAATCCTCTTGGATGTTTATTGTTTTTATTCTTTAATTGCACCGTATTTCTCCTCGTGCCAGTTACTAAGCTGCTTAACTCTATCCTTAACTATTAGTGATATAACAATAACATTTACTGTGATTTTTCATTGTTGCTCTGAAAATGCTTTTCGTTCTGCCTCGCCACGATAAGCTTCATGTCTGCAACAAGAAATTGCTATGCTCTTAGTGGCCATACTACACTACACATCAGCCTGGTTCCTTGAGCTGGAAAATAATACATGTAAGTATTAGCTCAGCTGACCTTGTAACAGCCCCACCATTTATGAACTTAGCGTATACCCTTACAATTTTCATTTGATGTGGAGTCAGTTATAAACCTTTTTCTTTTTTGTAAATTTTTTATTTCTTTAATGGCTCAGAACTCTTTACCCTCCAACATTTTCCTTCATTCCTAAATCTCTCCTCCACTCTGTTCCATTAAAGTTAATCGATCTTAAGGCTTTTTATTTGCTTGATGATGGTTATATATTGTTACATTGTAATATTGCTTGCGTGCCTTATCTGGCTTTGCATGACAGGGATTTCTTAGTCATGAGTTTCGGTTTTAAAATCTTTTTGATATGTTTCCCTGTTGATATGGTTGCTTAAATGAACTGAGTTTTTGTTGTTTAATTTAATTTTAGAATGATGTTCCCCTCAGTTCATAAGGTTGCTTAAATTAACACACACACACACAAATATATATATATATATATATATATATATATATATATATATATATATGATATACATACATACATACATACATACATATATATATATATATATATATATATATATATATATATATATATATATATATATATATATATATATATATATATATATATATAGCGGCGTCAATAACCTCGTCGTTGCGACGCTAGTAAGAATTAATAAATCAATCAATCAATATATATATATATAAATATATATATATGTATATATATATATATATATATATATATATATATATATATATATATATATACTATATATATATATATAATATATGAGAGAGAGGAGAGTAATAGACCACCCATTGAAAGAGAGGAGGAGGAGGAGGAAGACGACGTCTTTGTGTGATTAAAGGCATAAATGTATTCAGCAGAGGGTTTAGATTGAGGTGGTTTTAACAGGATACAAACGCCCACCTTTTGATCTCAGGGTCTCAAAGAGCAAAGATGAGACCTCTGAGGAACTGGGGACGGTTTCCTCTGAATAATGATATTCGGTTAATCTTACTAAACGATGGCGACAGTTTCTTATTTTCACGATTCGGAACTTATAAAGTCATTTCGTTTATCTTGGCTCTCGCTGCATTTTTTTTTTTTTTAAATTCTGCTTTTCCTTGACGTGAGCGATTTGTAAGTTGAATATTTCCTGCACTGTCACGACAAATTTCCGACGGCAAGAAAATCAACAAGTCTCAAAATACCCCGAAGAAGTTTCTTCGGCGCAATCGAGCTTTCTGTACGGCGTGTAATGCTGTATGAGGAAACTCAGTGAAACTCTCAGCCACGGCCCATGGATTTCCGAGGCTCCCCGCGATCTTGCCACCAAACAACGAAAAAAAACATTTCACTGTTTTTACTGAAAAATACCCGGGATACAGAACTAGATTATAAGGTGATTAGAAGATACAAAATACCAGTGGTACAGAAATAGTATTATGAGGTGATTAGATGTAGGATAAAACTGATTCTTCATAAAACTCACATAATAAGCACGAGTCACTAAACTGGTGGTGAAGAAATCCACACACAGGTGTCAATATATATATATATATATATATATATATATATATATATATATATATATACATACCAGAGGAGGTTTGGAGAACCTGCTCGATCTCCTGGTCAGGCTCTCGTTTGGTAAGTAATTTCTAAAATAACCTGTGTGGGGTAATTCAAATTAATTTGTGATTTATCTCATTATTTCCGTTCAAGCACATATTTATTCTGTACGAAAAGATAATATGATAAGTGAATTTTACTCGAATAATGGCGACGTGCACATTATTGTAAGTGTGAACGTACCTATCTGTTTTTGATTGAAAGAGGATTTACAGGATTCAGCTGCTAAAAAAGCCGCCCTGCGCTTTTGGGGGGGGGACGGACTTGAATCCTTTAAATGGACTGCAAAAAAAAAAAAAAAAAAAAAAGGGTTCCAGGGACGCATGCGCTTTGCTTTTTTCGTGTGAATCAGGTGAACAGATGAAACTGATTTTTATTTCACACATGACATATTAACGAATTACTGTAAAACTATCTTAGTCTTCTCAGAAGAAAAAAAAAAAACCTAATTTGAATTCTGAATTCCTAAATCTCAGGTGTTCAGAATTTTTATTTAACCGTTTTCATATTTTCTTAAGTATGTAAAAAAGTGCTGTCTAAATCCACGCCAGAGAAAATTGAATGTTATTTCCTTTACTGGTTATTGGTTCAAGGATCTTCAGAAGACCAGATTCACAAAAGACAAAAATCGTTGATGTTTATAAAAAAATTAGTAAGAACTGGTATTGATGGTTACAATATAACTGCGAGATATTAATCATGGACTAAATTAAAGGGGATTTTTATATTTTTTATTTTTTTGCCTCGTTAGTGAATGATTTCAAAACGTTGATGTGAAACCAGCTCATCGACCATTACTAAAAAAAAAAAAAAAAAGTTAAAAAATGCAACGGAGTTTCTTTGGCGCAATCGAGTTTTCTGTACAGCGTATAATGCTGTATGAGTCAAGGCCTATGAAGCTTTAACCACCACCTGTGGTGGCCTGTCCCACAGTGTTGCCAGACGCACAATCATGGCTAACTTTAACCTTTAATAAAATAAAGACTACTGAGGCTAGAGGGCTGCAGTTTGGTACGTTTAATGATTGGAAGGTGTATGACCAACATACCAATTTGCAGCCCTCTAGCCTCAGTAGTCTTCAAGATCTGAGGGCGGACAGGCAAAACCACCTCAATAGTTAGTTTTACAGAAAACAGAAAATAGAAACTGGTTAAAATTTGCTGCTGCAAGCAACCTGGGTAGACCTCACGAGACTCTGTCTCAAAAAATAAAGCGATTTGGAAAGACTCAAGAGGATAAAAAAAAAAAAACGAAACATTGCTTACGGTGACAGTTAATTGCAATTATACAAATGCAGAACTGTGAAACATGACAGCGAAAGCTTATGCCATTAGATCTGTCATTTGTCTTGCCGCTGCTCCTCCCGCTGCTGCCAACGGGCGGGGGGACGGGGAGTGGGCGGTAGGGGGGGCGGAGGGGGCGTTTGCAAAAGCTGTGACTCACCAAGGAGTAGTGGAAGAAGCCAAACAAACAGAGAAAGAAACAACAAACACGAGAGAATTAACTGATTCTCGAGTAAAAATTCGTCTCAAAGGGATACTGAAGGCAGCAAACATTCGACGAAAGAAGTGTGCAAGCAGTTCTGAAAGAAGAAGAAGAAGAAGAAGAAGAAAGAAGAGAGAGAGTCAATAGTGACAGATGGCACATTGCGCAAAAGCTCTCTCTCTCTCTCTCTCTCTCTCTCTCTCTCTCTCTCTCTCTCTTCGTCGCTCTCCGTCGTCATTCTGGAAGTAAAATGGAAAGAGGAAAATGTGGATATTTTCCAGTTTTGAGCTTCCAGACCTTCTGGAATTCCTGTCCCTCCAGATCGAGCGTTCACCTTTTATTAATTATCAATCCAGCTTATTTTATTATTCCTAATAATGTCTTTGGTTAAATGGTAAGA
>NC_061102.1:2149382-2168006 GCF_015104395.2 Macrobrachium nipponense | reverse complement strand
AATGAGATAATTAAGTAATTCAAATAAACTTGAAGCATAACCAAAGATAGTAGAAAAAGCATTAAACAATGATAGCAGTAAATTACGTGAAACATAAAATAGAACATAATCCATCATTCTAATAATTACAAACTTTAAAGCTAACTTAACATTATAAAACTTACAAAATATTGAACGGAAATAAGAAAGGTAGTAAACTAGGTAGTTATACCAAGCATTACCACAGCAATTACTCTAAGAATAACACCACACCGGAAACAATCATTTAAAATATTATAATAAAGTTAAGTACTACATTTTAGTTTTCTCTCCAAGCCTTTCACTGGGACACCAATAATCCGTCACCTTTATTTCCTCTTAACACAAGGAAGCAATAACCCTTCCAGACAGCTGGGTTGTGTCTCGGACGGCGACTGTTCGTAAAAATTACAACCGTCTTGAATACACTCGTCTCACTCGCTACCCAGACTCGGCAGCGCAACAACCAAGAAATCCACAGAAATGTAGTCCTTAAAATTACAAATATGTTAGTCTCAACCATACTAAACATTCTCAATCAAAAATACAGCAGTTTTAAACAATTTATAAACATTTAAACCAATAAACAATAGCTAAGTCTATAAATGAATAGCGCTTCCAAGACGATACCACTCCCCCTACCCAAATTAGCAATTTTCTTCATAGGAAGAAGAACAACCAACCTATGGACAGAATCTATTTACACCACAACATCATCTTGCCTTTTATATAGACTTCCTGGTCTTTGGATTTTGTAACGAACAGTAACATCTCTAACCTTGTGATCTCTGCTTGACAGGACGGATGTTACCTGAGCAAGTTTGCATTGTCCACGTATGGTGTTGCTGTCTTGTACTAGTACGATATCACCAGGTTTAACGTTCCTTTTGTCCACATGCCATTTCTGCCTTACCATTAAAGTTGGAAAGTAGTCTCTCTGCCACTTTTTCCAAAAACAGTCGACGATACGTTGCATGAATTCCAACCTATCCTTATAGTTTTGATCTACAAATTTCATATCTGTTTGAACTTTACTACTTGCTCGGCCTAATATCAGGTCATTAGGACATAAGTATGATCCAAGTTCACAGTCACTGCCAGGTTTGATGCCAATCGGTCTGGAATTCAATAAATCAGCTACTCCAAAAAGCACTGTTTGCATTTCTCCGAATGACAGCTTACTATCGCCAATAGCAATGAGTACAGCACGTTTAACAGATTTTATTAGTGCTTCGCTACATCCATTCTGCCAAGGAGCGTCAGCAGACTTATGAAATCCAAGTAGTAGTACCACGTTAGCACCATATTTTTGAATCTTTGACTTGTCTAACCTGAGTTCCTAGCAAGCAGAAACTAATTGACTTCCCAAATCAGAATGTATGGTCTTAAGATATCCTCTAATAGTTATAAATCTCTGGAAAACTGTCAAGAAACCTTTTGTGTCATAACTTTCTGCCAAATCTACATATACTGCTCGTGAAACAAGGCAACTGAAGCTTTTCCATATGTTCTACGTTTTACCGTATCTCTAATAGTAAGAGGGCCAAATAAGTCTAGTGAAGTATGGTAGAAAGGTGGAGTAGGACGTAATCTTTCCTGGGCAACTTGACCCATCTTCTGAGCAACAGTTTGAGCACTTATTCTTTTACATGCGATACATTTATTCTTAATAAGCCTTATTAGTCTCCTGGCACTAATAAACCCCAGTCCATTACATTGTAATGTAGCTAAGTAGTTTCGACTCCGCTGTGGTCAACTATTATGCAAGTGCTGAACATATAATTTGATAAGGTAACTATTTGACGGCATCAAAATAAATCTGTCTTGGTTCCAATTTTCCTTTAGCCAATTTGCAATTCTCTCACCTACGAATATGATCCCGTTGTCTATACTTGGACCCAAACGATGGTAGGCCTTCCTCCAATCAGATTGTAACTTGCTTTGTTCTGTCTGTATCAAATACATTTCTGCTTCATGCATTAATTCAGGAGTTGGCAAGCATGCTATAGCCTTTAATGATTTAACTTTAATTGCTGCAATAACTCTTGCAGTAACTCGCAGTAATTTTGTGTAACTGCTAAACCGACTCATGTTAATCACACTAGTCTTTTCTTCATCACAGCTTTTCTGTCTACAAGTCAAAACAATACCAACCTTATCAGGAACTTCATTGTTGCAAAACTGACTTATAGGCCAAGTATCAAATGGGCGCGACATAAAGGCTGGTCCCTTTTGCCACACAGAATTTTCATGCAAGACATTAGGAGGACATGGTCTAGTGGTAAAATCTGCTGGATTGTTCTTACTATTAACCCACCACCATTCAGTGGGGTCTGTTCTAGACTGAATTTCTGCCACCCTGTTGGCTACAAAAGTATTAAATCCATAAGATTCTTTCTGAATCTGTGCTCTTACAATTGATGAGTCAACAATATGTACAATAGATTTGAATTTCCAATCACTTTGTTTCTCAATTATATCTCTCAATCTACATGACAGTACGGCACCGCATAACTCTAATCTAGGTATTGTCAATTTTTTTGGGGGTGGAGCATTCTGTTTCTTAGCAGTGATCAATTGCGATACCATAATCCCCTTCTAGGCTCCAACCTTAACATAAGCACATTGCTCCATATGCAACTGAACTGCTGTCTGAAAATATAACTAGCATTGGATCTCCTTTTGCATCTAGGGGTTTTACACATCTCGCATATGACAAAAACTCCAACTCTCGCATATCATTAAAAAATTTACTCCACTTCTCTCTCATTTCGTCAGACATGGGATCGTCCCAGTCACATCTATTGCCTTCCGAGCGACTAATTGTAATTAGCTCCCTCATTAAGACTTTTGCATTCAAAGTAAAGGGAATGATAAGTCCTAAAGGGTCATAAATCATAGCTACTTGACTAAACACCATTCTCTTTGTTAAGTCTTTAGGTATTATCCTATTGGATGTATTTATGTCTATTCCATTTTCCAAAATTCTTTTCTTGGATCTATTAAAGTCCACCTTAACCTTGAAGAAGAATATATCCTCTCTAGGAATCCAGTGTAAACAAAGAACCTTTCTCACCAGCATATTACAATTTTAATTCCTTGTCAAAAGTTTCATTATTGTTAGACATAATCCAATGTTTGATTTTGAAACCACCCTCATTTAGCACCAAATTCATATTACCCATAAGTTTTTTAGCTTCATTTACATCTTTACAACTAAAAATAATATCATCTACATATGTATTCCTATCTATAATGTTCTTGATCTCGGGAAATTCATTCTCCTTAATTGAAGCAGTTTCCTTAAGAGCTGTTATAGCAATGACACCGCTAGGTCGGTCTCCAAAACCCACAGCTGTAAGTACATGATGGTTCGGGGGTATCTACTATAATCTGCATCTCGCCATACGAATCTGTGGTTTTGCTGCTCTAATTCTTTCAATCTTACTGCATTATACATTTTGGATATATCCCCTACGACTGCAACATTGTTCTGACGGAATCTTAATAAAATTCCCACACTAGGTCATTCAATAAATCTGGTCCTTTGCCCAATATCATTAAGTGCTGTGGCCCTTGTAATCTGCTGAAGAATTGAACACTATTCTGACTGGGGTTTGAGGTTGAACTTTGTTTCAATACTTCATGATGATGAATGTAGTGTACAGGACATCATATTCATTTCATTTCCTTCCAAGATAATTTTCTAGCAACACCTCTATTCAACATATCTTGTATTTGATTATTATACAATTGTGTATATTTATAACCTATCTTAGTTAATCTCTTCTCGGTTGATTTCATTCTTGCAATAGCCACTGCAACATTGTTAGGCAACTCATTAGGGTCTCTGATCCAGGGATATTGAACAGTCCAATATTTCTCCTTAAAGTTATATTCTAAACCCTTTGAAATCATGGCTAACTCCTTTTCTTCTCTAATTTTATAACTTTTATCACCTAATGTACATGATCCACATTTGCATGCTCCACATTTTGGTATACAGTATGTGCCCAAAGCTTTCAATGTGAAAAATTATCTAAATCCATCCTTAAAAAACCAAAAATTCATTATTGTTAACATTAATTTCCTCTACGTTAACCACACTGGAAATCTGATTAACTTTGACATTGAAACTATTGTTCGAAGATTCAAACTTAATCGATGGATGGGAGCCTCGTATGCAATATCCGAACATGTTTGCATGAATTGTAAATTCCCAACAGACTGTTTGACTTGTGGCATAAGTGTACACCAGTCGGATCCTACTAACAACTCTATTTCACCAAATGGACGTTCAACATCAGAAAGGCGGATATCATCAAACAAAAGAACGATATTTGTCAGGTTACTACATGCTTCAGATGTTATCTCTTCTATGCCATAAGGCCGTGATATACCAGTGTTTACCTTCAAGATCAGTCACTTTGATTACATTTCTTTATCTTTATATTTCTACTTTCTACCTACCTTAGTGATAGTTAATTCAATGTCTCTACCTTTCAGACCTAGTTTAGAAGCAGTAGCAAATGTTATCAGTGTTATATCACTTCCAGGGTCCCACAACGTATTCAAAGGTGTGCCATTGCTGTATAATTTACTAATCATTAGCAGTGCTTTGTCTCTTACTAAACATTTGGACTTGACGGAAAGAGTAGTACTGTACATCAGACCTTCTGAAAATGCTCCATGAAGTAATGGATGATGAAATTTTCCACATCTTTGACCTTCAGTTATTACATTACAAGTATTCTTGAGACGACAAAAATTTGATATATGACCAGCTTTCAGACAATTGAAACATGCTCGCCTTTCCTTACAGTTTCAAATTCTCAAATTACCTAGATTGCCAAATGCTGAGCAGCTCCCAGTATTATGAGTGCCTTTTTCATGTAATAAGCACTTCCCAGTTTGTCGCAAGTAGTCATTATCCTTACATAAGTTAGTGACTATTGAGTTAGCTGATCTACACGTTGGAGTAATTCATTATGTTTTTCTGGAATACCCTTAATGGATGCTATCATATCTTCATTAACTTGACCTGATATATTATGACAAATCCTAGTACTTGAACATGTCCTGATATCTGAATTCATATATTCCAGTACCCTTTTTTCTTTAAGCAGAAAGGCCATAAGATGTTTAAACAATTCAGTGGAGCTTCTATGTTCTTCTGCTATTTGTACCCACTCACGTTTTTGTGTCATAGGGAGTAACTTTTCTATGTAGCTTACTGTGTTAGCGGTATTCATTTCCCCTTCAAGGTCCATCTTCTGTAAGTCTAACCAACACCTCTCAACTCTCTCAACCATTTTGACAAACGCTCTATTATCACCATCATTAACAGGCTTGATCGATTTCAAGTCTGAAAGTACTGCATCAACTAATTTGCGGTTATCCCCATACTTTAAATCTAACCTACTGAGCATTTCATCATAGTCATTTTCAATACCTCTGACAGTATTTAATGCTTCACCACTCAAACATGACCTCAGTGCATAGGGATCCTTTCCAAAACTATGTACCATTAATCTTTATAATCATCTCTAAATTCGGAAAAATCTCTAATTCTCCACTAAAAACTGAGGCGGTTGCAAAGCCTTCACCTTAACCCTTCTAACACTAGAGTCCTCTACCACATGAATATCTTTTTTGTATGTAGACATAATCTGGACTTTCCTTCTTTCCAAACTATCAATATATTCGTCACACTCAATTAAATGTTCCTCTTTGGCACCAACCTTAATGAATATGGAGACATACCTCTCATGACAAACTTCAACCTTATCAAAAGCTTTACAGACTTCTTCATAAACCTCAGTCAACGCTGTTGAAGCACTCGCTTGTCCAACAGTGTCCTCGAATATGTTGCATTTTCTCGTGAAAGTCCTCTTGGCCTGTGCTCGGTCGTTTTTAGCTTGCTGCAGTTCTTCCTCCATAATAACCGAGTGCCAAATGTGTTGAAATGTTGGATGTGCAGTGAAAGTCACGAAAGATGTTACAATGCCTTTTATTGATGCGTTTCAACCTGAAACATAAGTAATCCAAAATACTAAAAAATCCTAAATAAATATTATTAAGTGAAAAAACTACAATTCACAAAACTATTCTTGGAAAGTACAAACCATAATGAGATAATTAAGTAATTCAAATAAACTTGAAGCATAAACAAAGATAGTAGAAAAAAGCATTAAACAATGATAGCAGTAAATTACGTGAACATAAATAGAACAATAATCCATTACTAATAATTACAAAAACTTTAAAGCTAACTTAACATTATAAACTTACAAAACATTTTCTCTCCAAGCCTTTCACTGGACACCAATAATCCGTCACCATTTCCTCTTAACACAAGGAAGCAATAACCCTTCCAGACAGCGGGTGTGTCTCGGACGGCGACTGTTCGTAAAAAGACAACCGTCTTGAATACACTCGTCTCACTCCGCTACCCAGACTCGGCAGCGCACAACAAGAAATCCACAGAAATGTAGTCCTTTAAATTACAAATATTTTAGTCTAAACCATACTAAACATTCTACAATCAAAATACAGCAGTTTAAAACAATTTATAACATTTAAACAATAAACAATAGATAAGTCTATAAATAAATATCGTCCCAGACGATACAACTTCCACCGGAGGTACAAGGAGGACGAACAAGCCCTCAAAAAGATCATCGAGGAAAACGTCAGCCCCGCCGACCCAGACAGATGTATTAAGATGATTATATATTATAAAACGAAGAAGACGAGCAGCCTGGTGATGAGAAACAATCCTTCGGCGCCCCTGCAGGATCCCTTGAAGAAGACGAGTGTGGTCTACCGTTACACATGCCCCGTCTGAGGATGCCTCGGCAAATACGTCGGTATGACCTCCATGCGTTTCTCCAAGCGAATCTCCTGCCACGCCCAAGAAGGAGCCATATTCAACCATGCCAGGACTGCTCATAACAAACGGATAAGAAGAAATTATATTATCCCTAATATCACCATAATAGATCAAACAACGGATCCCCAACGTCTGCGCCTCCTAGAAGCCCTCCATATAGGCAAGTAGAAACCAAACTTAAATATCACTCAAGAAACGTTTCTCCTTCCCACCGCCGCCCGGAGAGCAGCGAGCGACCCCCCGACGATGCCAGATAATCAGGAACCCCCACAGGATGATACGATTCCTGCTACAGACGGAATTCCTGACGTTCATCCCTAGGCACGCCACTGTGGCGCTCGCACGAGAGAATCCCTGAGACCGAGGCGAGATCCACGGCTTCGCCCAAGACCGGCCCGACCAATGAGAATGCAACTCTAGGTCCGTGCCGCTATAAATACCGTTCCGCAAACTTTCTTGCTACAGTCACTTCAACCGACTCATCAGAAGATGACCTACGAGAAGGTCGAAACGTCACGTGATACCAGCTATACCAGCACCAATACCAGCCCTTAAACCTAAGACGACCCCGGGCCCGAACTGAACTACGCCTACGGAATAATACCGGCACTGACGACGACCCTTGCTTGACCTGGACCTGATATCTTGTTCTAATAAAAGATTCCTTCATTTTTGAAAATTCCCAATATGAATATTGGCCAGTTACTCAGAAACGTCGCTGAGCCTGAGAAGCGAATTATAAGGAAAATAGAAAAAACAATATATAAAATCAACTCGCTTAATTCTGCCATCCTTTTTAACAGCATTTGCCTAAAAGAGGGTCTTCTACCAAAATAATAATAAAAATAATAATAATGATAATAATAATAATAATAATAATGTGGCGCCGTGGCAGAGTGGGTTACGCCGTCATTTGACTGGTTAAGCAACATTGGGGCTGGTCAGTCGTTGGATGGGTGACCGCTCTCCTCGGCGTTGATTCCTTGGGAAAGGATCTTTACCATAATTTCCTCAGTCTACTCAGCTGTAAATGAGGAAGAAATGGACAAGAGAAGAAAATAAGGAAATATGGAGATGATACATCAGAAGCAACCCGACGTAGAGAGGATATAGAAGAAGGTTCCTCAACATCTGGATTGAGAGGAATAACACCCCCCAAACAGAGCAGAGGCTGGCAGACCAAGTAAGGAACATAAAGAAAAAGAACTGGCTCTCCCCAACAGAAAGAGAGGAATCTGAAAGGGAAATGAAGACGAACTGAGAGATGATGCCACAGAAGACGACAGGGATGATGAGGTATCAAACAACGACACACGAAGAAACACCGACGAAGTAACAGAGAGGACGGAATGGGTAGAAAAGATCAGACAATGGATGAAACCAGATACAGAGAGAACAAAGATCCCCTCCATGAGAGCCTACAACACCAAGAAATTAAGGGAGAAAACAAGTGAGGTCAATGAAATAATGAGAATAATACACACCACCAACATCACAGAAACAAATAACTTGACATATGCAGGAGCAAGATTAGTAGTAGAACTGATGGGGATACGAACACCAACACCACCAGCACAACCAACCCAACAGAAACCAAAACAGCAACCGCCTTGGAAAAGGCGCCTGGAAAAGCAAATCATGGTGATGAGATCTGACTTGAGTAAACTGAAAAAGATGGCAGAAAAAAGGCTAAGAAGCAAGAAAACAAGGGAGGAGCTGAACGAGAAATACAAAGTACACAAGAGGGGACTAAACAACACAATAGAAGATGTAAAACAGGGGAGGCTTAAGGGGCCCCCCCCCCCCCAAAAGCACATAAGATCCAACGGTACATGAACAGGAATAAGGGATACCAACAGAACAAACTATTCGGAACCAACCAGAAAAGACTATACAGCCAACTAAGAGGGGAAGACAACCACCCAGAAATTCCTGAAGCCAAACCAAGTAAGAGACTATGGGAAAACATCTGGAGCAATCCAGTATCACACAACAAACATGCAACATGGCTCCAGGAAGTCAAGGAAGAAGAAACAGGGAGAATAAAACAAAGATTCACTGACATCACGACAGACACAGTCAGACACCAACTAAAGAAAATGCCAAACTGGAAAGCCCCAGGTCCCGATGAAGTCCATGGATACTGGCTCAAAAACTTCAAGGTCCTACACCCAAGAATAGCAGAACAACTCCAGCATTGTATCACAAATCACCATGCACCCAAATGGATGACCACAGGATGAACATCCTTAGTCCAGAAAGACAAAAGTAAGGGAAATATAGTCAGTAACTACAGGCCTATCACCTGCCTACCAATAATGTGGAAGTTACTAACAGGTATCATCAGCGAAAGGCTATACAACTACCTAGAAGAGACAAACACCATCCCCCACCAACAGAAAGGCTGCAGAAGGAAGTGTAGGGGCACAAAAGACCAGCTCCTGATAGACAAAATGGTAATGAAGAACATTAAGAGAAAGAAAACCAACCTAAGCATGGCATGGATAGACTATAAGAAAGCCTTCGACATGATACCACACACATGGCTAATAGAATGCCTGAAAATATATGGGGCAGAGGAAAACACCATCAGCTTCCTCAAAAATACAATGCGCAACTGGAATACAATACTTACAAGCTCTGGAATAAGACTAGCAGAGGTTAATATCAGGAGAGGGATCTTCCAGGGTGACTCACTGTCCCCACTACTCTTCGTAGTAGCCATGACTCGCATGACAAAAGTACTGCAAAAGATGGATGCTGGGTACCAACTCAAGAAAAAGGCAATAGAATTAACCATCTGATGTTCACGGACGACATCAAGCTGTATGGGAAGAGCATCAAGGAAATAGATACCCTAATCCAGACTGTAAGGATTGTATTTGGGGACATCAGGGTGGAGTTTGGAATAGAAAAATGCGCCTTAGTCAACATACAAAAGGGCAAAGTAACAAGGACTGAAGGGATAAAGCTACCAGATGGGAGCAACATCAAACACATAGATGAGACGGGATACAAATAACTGGGAATAATGGAAGGATGGGATATAAAACATCAAGAGATGAAGGACACGATCAGGAAAGAATATATGCAGAGACTCAAGGCGATACTCAAGTCAAAACTCAATGCCGGAAATATGATAAAAGCCATAAACACATGGGCAGTGCCAGTAATCAGATACAGCGCAGGAATAGTGGAATGGACGAAGGCAGAACTTCGCAGCATAGACCAGAAAACGAGGAAACATATGACAATACACAAAGCACTACATCCAAGAGCAAATACGGACAGACTATACATAACACGAAAGGAAGGAGGGAGACGACTACGTCAACATCGAGAACAGAGCACTGGGGCAATATATGAAGACCAGTGAAAACGAGTGGCTCAATAGTGCATGGGAAGAAGGACTGATAAAAGTAGAAGAAGACCCAGAAATATACAGAGACAGGAGAAAGACAAGCAGAACAGAGGAATGGCATAACAAGCCAATGCACGGACAATACATGAGACAGACTAAAGAACTAGCCAGCGATGGCGCGTGGCAATGGCTACTGAGGGGAGAGCTAAAGAAGGAAACTGAAGGAATGATAACAGCGGCACAAGATCAGGCCCTAAGAACCAGATATATTCAAAGATCGATAGATGGAAATAACATCTCTCCCATATGTAAGAAGTGCAATATGAAAAATGAAACCATAAACCACATAGCAAGCGAAAGTCCGGCACTTGCACAGAACCAGTACAAAAAGAGGCATGATTCAGTAGCAAAAGCCCTCCACTGAACCTGTGCAAGAAACACCAGCTACCTTGCAGTAATAAGTGTTACGAACACCAACCTGAAGGAGTGATAGAAAACGATTAGGCAAAGATCCTCTGGGCCTATGGTATCAGAACAGATAGGGTAATACGTGCAAACAGACCAGACGTGACGTTGATTGACAAAGTCAAGAAGAAAATATCACTCATTGATGTCGCAATACCATGGGACACCAGAGTTGAAGAGAAAGAGAAGGAAAAAATGGATAAGTATCAAGATCTGAAAATAGAAATAAGAAGGATATGGGATATGCCAGTGGAAATCGTACCCATAATCATAGGAGCACTAGGTACAATCCCAAGATCCCTGAAAAGGAATCTAGAAAAACTAGAGGCTGAAGTAGCTCCAGGACTCATGCTGAAGAGTGTGATCCTAGAAACGGCTCACATAGTAAGAAAAGTGATGGACTCCTAAGGAGGTATGACGCAACCCGGAACCCCACACTATAAATACCACCCAGTCGAATTGGAGGAATGTGATCGAGCGAAAAAAAAAAAAAAAAAAGAATAATAATAATAATTTATTTTGTGTGAGGAGATTTTTCCTTTCTCTATAATTGCAAAATCACAGTGACCTACCTTTAAGAGGCGAATGTGTCGTCCCTTAATGAATAAATGTCATAAGTTTGCTAAATTCACCAAATGATTTATTTTCTGTGATTCGGACGATATTATTAGTTTTTTTTTTTTTTTTTTTTTTTGACGACGGCAATTGACGCACCTGACTGGAGAAATATCCGCCATTGATAAAATCCTAATGATTAAATCCGACTCTGCGGTAAAAATGTTGGAAATTTTACGTTCCCTCCTCAATCACAATAACTGGGATTCAGGGGAAAGGAAAAAACAAAACAAAACAAAAGACAAAAAATGAAGGAAACGAGAGAGGGAGAATGCATTACGAGTTTAGGTAACTCATTATGGAAAAAAATAAAAATAAAATAATACTTTTTAAAAGTCAGACGCATGCTAACACATACATACATAACTCTCTCTCTCCTCTCTCTCTCTCTCTCTCTCTCTCTCTCTCTCTCTCTATCTGTGTAAACAATAACAGTGTGGAGGAGATTAAAAGAAAGCTAAAAAAATCATTTGGAGGACACTGTGAATGAACAGTAAAACCTGCTCCAAGAGATAAGTGAGCACACGATCTCTCCTCTTAGGATGGATTTTATAATAAGTCTTTGAGACATCCTAATCCTTGTAACTCCTTGTAACTATCTCCTTCAATAAAGGTTAGTATTTCCTTATTATTATTATTTTGATTATTATTAATATTATTATTATTATTGTTTTTTTTTTTTTTTTTTTTTTTTTTGCTCTATCACAGTCCTCTAATTCGACTGGGGGGTGGTATTTATAGTGTGGGGTTCCGGGTTGCACCCTGCCTCCTTAGGAGTCCATCACTCTTCTTACTATGTGTGCCGTTTCTAGGATCACACTCTTCTGCATGAGTCCTGGAGCTACTTCAGCCTCTAGTTTTTCTAGATTCCTTTTCAGGGATCTTGGGATCGTGCCTAGTGCTCCTATGATTATGGGTACGATTTCACTGGCATATCCCATATCCTTCTTGTTTCTATTTTCAGATCTTCATACTTATCCAATTTTTCCCTCTCTTTCTCTTCAACTCTGGTGTCCCATGGTATTGCGACATCAATGAGTGATACTTTCTTCTTGACCTTGTCAATCAACGTCACGTCTCTGGTCTGTTTGCACGTATCACCCTATCCGTTTTCTGATACCATAGTCCCAGAGGATCTTTGCCTGATCGTTTTCTATCACTCCTTCAGGTTGGTGCTCGTACCACTTTATTACTGCAAGGTAGCTGATATTTCTTGCACAGGCTCCAGTGGAGGGCTTTTGCTACTGATCATGCCTCTTTTTGTACGGTTCTGTGCAAGTGCCGGGCATTCACTTGCTATGTGGTTTATGGTTTCACTTTTCGTATTGCATTATTATTATTATTATTATTATTATTATTATTATTATTATTAGTTATTATTATTATTATTATTATTATTTCTTATTTTCCGTATATGAAACCTATTCACACAGAAGAAGCCCACCAAAGGGGCCACTGACTTGAATTTCAAGCTTCCAAAGAATGTTGGTTTCAGCCTCCTAAACTGATCGTGATAAAGAGCCAGAGGTTTTTCACCGCCCTGAGGGAGACTCGCGCTAACCCTCGACATCCAAGTGGGGATTCCACGACACCAACCACTGTACCAGCGGACCAACTTAGCATTTGCCGTGCCAGTGTTCGAAATCTGACATCACCTCTGGCGTCCGATAGGAATTCAAAACCGATTCTCTGCTTTTCTGTTTTTCTTTCCTAACTTCGTGGCATAAGACTTATATCATCTGTAGAAAGTTTCGAGAACTGTTGGCCTAGCATGAGACTTGCTATTTTGGTCCGCCAAACTTTGAATTTATACCTACTTTTTCCTTTTTTTCATTAGATTATATCCTGAATTCCCTCTATGGTCCAGATCTGGGACTTGTGGCTGTTTCCTGCTTTTTGTCTTACCTATTAGTGTTAAACGAAAGACAAAATTATCATTTTATACCTAAACCTTTCCTTTTTATACTAGATTATATCCTGAAGTCCCTCTATTTTTTCCTTTTCCCAATGATTCTCACCCCTGATGACTATCAAATGACCTTAACCGTTCTTTGCTCTTTACGGACTGCTCTAGGAGCAAGAGTCCGTGCTGGCATAAGGCCAGCTAAATCTAAAACAACAACAACGTCGCTCCTCGTTTACCAATCGTAATCTCCAGAGCACATTTGAAATGGCATCGCGTTAATCCAGTTTTATGCAATGCCCCAGACAGCGAAACAACTTTTTATGCGTACTCGGCAATCAAGTAAATGCATTCTCTTTACGAAGAAATCATTTTTCCAGGTTCTGATTTCTTTTTGTGAAGACCGCCTACGCTCCATTGTTTTAGATTAATCCTGGAGGAGAGATCATCACGTTGCACAGATTGGCAAGCAAATCCTCTTGGATGTTTATTGTTTTTATTCTTTAATTGCACCGTATCTCTCCTCGTGCGAGTTACTATTAGTGATATAACAATAACATTTACTGTGATTTTTCATTGTTGCTCTGAAAATGCTTTTCGTTCTGCCTCGTCACGATAAGCTTCATGTCTGCAACAAGAAATTGCTATGCTCTTAGTGGCCATACTACACTACACATCAGCCTGGTTCCTTGAGCTGGAAAATAATACATGTAAGTATTAGCTCAGCTGACCTTGTAACAGCCCCACCATTTATGAACTTAGCGTATACCCTTACGCATTTCATTTGATGTGGAGTCAGTTATAAACCTTTTTCTTTTTTGTAAATTTTTTATTTCTTTAATGGCTCAGAACTCTTTACCCTCTAACATTTTCCTTCATTCCTAAATCTCTCCTCCACTCTGTTCCATTAATTTTAATCGATCTTAAGGCTTTTTAAATGCTTGATGATGGTTATATATTGTTACATTGTAATATTGCTTGCGTGCCTTATCTGGCTTTGCATGACAGGGATTTCTTAGTCATGAGTTTTGGTTTTTAAATTTTTTTTATATATTTCCCTGTTCATAAGGTTGCTTAAATGAACTGAGTTTTTGGTTGTTTAATTATTTTTAATATGTTCCCCTATTCATAAGGTTGCTTAAATTAACACAGAAGAGCAAACGAATATATATATATATATATATATATATATATATATATATATATATATATATATATGTATATATATGAGAGAGAGAGAGAAATAGACCACCCATTGAAAGAGAGGAGGAGGAGGAGGAGGAGGAGGAGGAGGAGGAGGAGGATGAGGAAGACGACGTCTTTGTGTGATTAAAGGCATAATGTATTCAGCAGAGGGTTTAGATTGAGGTGGTTTTAACAGGATACTAACCCCACCTTTTGATCTCAGGGTCTCAAAGAGCAAAGTTGGAGACCCTCTGAGGAACTGGGACGGTCCTCTGAATAATGATATTCGGTTAATCTTAGTAAACGATGGCGACAGTTTCTTATTTTCACGATTCGGAACTTATAAAGTCATTTCGTTTATCTTGGCTCTCGCTGCATTTTTTAAAAATTCTGCTTTTCCTTGACGTGAGCGATTTGTAAGTTGAATATTTCCTGCACTCTCACGACAAATTTCCGACGGAAAGAAAATCAACAAGTCTAAAATACCCCCGAAGAAGTTTCTTCGGCGCAATCGAGCTTTCTGTACGGCGTGTAATGCTGTATGACGAAACTCTCAGTGAAACTCTCAGCCAGGACCCACGAAATTCTCCGAGGCTCCCCGTGAATCTTGCCACCAAATAACGAAAAAATAATTTCACAGGTTTACTGAAATTACCAGTGAAACAGAAATAGTATAATGAGGGATTTAGATGTAGGATTAAACTGATCATTCTTAAAACTCATAATAAGTACGAGTCACTAAATTGGTGGTGAAGAAATACACACACAGGTGTAAATGTAAATACACACACACACCACACACACCACACACACACACACACATATATGATATATATATATATATATATATATATATATATATATATATATATATATATATATATATATATATCGAGCTACAATGTCCTTTAATACTAATTCGCTCTACCTCGGAATTAATATATTTCATATATGCTTAACCGAAGGGGAATTTTTTCTCGATAATAGGCTTGCCTGGACCAGGGCGCGAACCCGTGGATCCTTTCAAACCCAGGAACGTCAGTGAAGCTTTACCTACTACACTGACGTTCCTGGGTTGAAAGGATCCACGGATTCGCGCCTGGTCCAGGCAAGCCTATTATCGAGAAAAAATTCCCCTTCGGTTAAGTTATATATGAAAATATTAATTAATCGAGGTAGAGCGAATTAGATATTAAAGGACATTGTAGCTCGATATATGCATATGAATCACGGAAATGTGATATGACTTATATATATATATATATATATATATATATATATATATATATATATATATATATATATATATATATATATATATAACATAATAAAGATATATGCCACGAAGGAAAAATAAACGAAGCAGGATCTGCGAGACCTATTCGACGTTAAACGTCCGTTTACTGAGCAGAAACTGACATAAATTGCGGCAAAAAACAATACAAGAAGATTCGTATAACTGACAGATAGGGATTATAAAGAGATTAGTACCTAGAATCCGACACACCTTGGAAAATGAGAAACCTTCCCAAACAGCATAAACAATGGGTGCGATTAAAGGTTTAAGACAATCATCTCAGATACAAAGACAAGACAATTAAAGGATTATAGGTGACAGCTATTCAGAACTTGGTAAACAAAAACCATATCAACAATACATGTCAGATATACATTACAACAAAGATAAAACTCTAAGGCAACCTGATTTTTATTTAAGTCAGTAATTATATCTTTGAGGTCATTCTTAATCATGTTACAAATACTAAGGTCTAAATGAAAAAGGCCACGACTAACATTGAAATTACAATGAAAAGTAAGTTGTATTAAAGCAGATTCTAAAAGATTTCGTGATAAGACATCTCTTGACCTTGCAATTACTGAACTACCAACCCAATTTATTCGGTGGTTGTTTTCACTTAAATGAATAAATATTGCATTAGATGTTTGCCCAGTTTTTACAGAATATTTATGCTGACTTAGCCTTACTTCTAGGCCTTTGCTGGACTGTCCGAGATAAATAAGGACAATCCATACATGGAATTTTATATATTATGTTGTTGCTTTCGCTGGGACCATTTTTTATTAACATTCCTTTTAGTGTGTTATTATAGGAAAAAACAAGGTTGACATTAAAAGCTTTTAACAATGATTTAATGGTTTCAAATCCGTTAAAATAAGGCAAACTGAGTATGTTCTTAGAATTTTCTTTCTGCGTGTAATCTTTTAGAATCTGCTTTAATACAACTTACTTTTCATTGTAATTTCAATGTTAGTCGTGGCCTTTTTCATTTAGACCCTAGTATTTGTAACATGTTTAAGAATGACCTCAAAGATATAATTACTGACTTAAATAAAAATCAGTTGCCTTAGAGTTATCTTTTGTTGTAATGTATATCTGACATGTATTGTGAATATGGTTTTGTTTACCAAGTTCTGAATAGCTGTCACCTATAATCCTTTAATTGTCTTGTCTTTGTATCTGAGATGATTGTCTTAAACCTTTAATTGCACCCATTGTTTATGCTTGTTTGGGAAAGTTTCTCATCTTCCAAGTGTGTCGGATTCTAGGTACTAATCTCTTCATAATCCCTATCTGTCAGTTATACGAATCTTCTTGTATTGTCTTTTGCCGCATATATGTCAGTTTCTGCTCAGTAAAGGGCGTTTAACGTCGAAAGGTCTCGCAGACCCTGCTTCGTTTATTTTTCCTTCGTGGCATATATCTTTATTTATGGATTTATCACGTTCCTAACATTCGTGATTCAGTTATACAATACATCACAACACACACACACACACATATATATAATATATATATATATATATATATATATATATATATATATATATATATATATATATATATATATATATATATACATACCAAGGAGAGGTTTCGAGAATCTGCTCGAGTCTCCTGGTCAGGCTCTCGTTTGGTATGTAATTTCTAAAATAACCTGTGTGGGATAATTTAAATTAATTTGTGACTTATCTCATTATTTCCGTTCAAGCGCATATTTATTCTGTACGAAAAGATAATATGATGAGTGAATTTTACTCGAATAATGCCGACGTGCACATTATTGTAAGTGTGAACGTACCTATCTGTTTTTGATTGAAAGCTGCTCGCTTTAAAAAAAATTCAGGCGATGCGCTTTGTTTTTTTTCGTGTGAATCAGGTGAACAGATGAAACTGATTTTTATTTCACACATGACATATTGAACGAATTACTGTAAAACCATCTTAGTCTCCCCAGAAGAAAAAACCTAATTTGAATTCTAAATTCCTAAATCTCAGGTGTTTAGAATTTTTATCTAACCATTTTCATATTTTCTTACGTATGTAAAAAAAGTGCTGTCTAAATCCACGACAGAAAAAATTGAATGTTATTTCCTTTACTGGTTATTGGTTCTAGGATCTTCAGAAGACCAGATTTACAAAAGACAAAAATCGTTGATGTTTATAAAAAATGAGTAAGATCTGGTATTGATGGGTACAATATAACTGCGAGATATTGATCATGGACTAAATTAAAGCGGATTTTTATATTTTTTATATTTTTGCCTCGTTAGTGAATGATTTCAAAACGTTGATGTGAATCCAGCTCATCGACCATTTCTGTACAGCGTATAACGCTGTATGAGTCAAGGCCTATGAAGCTTTAACCACCACTTATGGTGGCCTGTGCCACAGTGTTGCCAGACGCACAATCATGGCTAATTTTAACCTTTAATAAAATAAAGACTACTGAGGCTAGAGGGCTGCAGTTTGGTACGTTTAATGATTGGAAGGTGTATGACGAACATACCAATTTGCAGCCCTCTAGCCTCAGTAGTCTTCAAGATCTGAGGGCGGAAACCACTTCAATAGTTAGTTTTACTGAAAATAGAAACTGGTTAAAATTTGCTGCTGCAAGCAACCTGGATAGACCTCACGAGACTCGGTCTCAAAAAATAAAGCGATTTGGAAAGACTCAAGAGGATAAAAAAAAAAAAAATAAAAACCGAAACATTGCTTACGGTGACAGTTAATTGCAATTACACAAATGCAGAACTGTGAAACATGACAGCGAAAGCTTATGCCATTAGATCTGTCATTTATCTGGCCGCTGCTCCTCCCGCTGCTGCCAAGGGCGGGGCGGGGGTGGGGGGGGTGGGGGGGGGGGGGGGGGGCGGAGGGGGGGG
>NC_061102.1:2099382-2139382 GCF_015104395.2 Macrobrachium nipponense | reverse complement strand
ATTCAAATTCATTGTTAAAATGAAAATTTGAACTACTGGTTAAAATGAAAATGAAAATTTATAGCGTAAATGAATATTTAAAACTATGGTTAAAATGAAAATTTTAATCTATAGTTTAAATGAAAATGAAAATTTTAATCTATAGTTTGAATGAAAAATGAAAATTTAAATGTGTATTTAAATGAAAAGTTAAATTTATGGTTAATATATAATATACTAATATATCTAAATATATAATATAAATATATAATATATATATAATATATATCTAAAATATATAATATATAATTTATATTAATTAAACTAGATCGCAGTAGAAGTGCTGTTCGGGTTTATACGTACCAAGAAGACGTTACAAAGAAGAATACAAAGTGTGGCGGACCGTACCAAATGAATGAATGACAGATAACAGCTCGGAATGCCAAATATTCCCGTGTATTCCAGATTCCTTTGCAGACCTTTACAGCATTCCACTCATTTCAAAGTCCATCAGAAAAAGCGTAAAGGTGTGTATAAATTGTTTATTTCATTTTCTTTTACTCTGCACATTCTAAATGTCATCTAAGAATTAGAGACAACATAATTTTCTGTTATTATTGCTCAGTCTGGTTCTCAATCGATGAGGTATTTCGTACTAATATCAATCGGGCTTCTGCGTAATATTATCATTATTATCCGCCCAGGACCTATCTTAAAAAGAAAAGCCATCTGAGGATATTGAAGAGAATATATTTTAAAATATAGGAGGCTATCGAAGAGAATTTTAAATTATAGGATGCGAGAGAAATTAGATGAGATTTATCATTACAATTATGCGGTCGCATATTATAAAAGAAATAGTAGTTCATTTCTTAATGCTTTCTTAAAACGACTCATAAAATGGTGAATTATTGTAGCTCGCAGAGAGGCTGAATTATTCACAAATCGTCAGAATTGATTTGGGAGGAGTAAGCGCTATCCAACACGGAGTTTTAAATATTATACCAGAAATGACCTCCTCCGGTGTAATAAGATATAATAATCAAAGGTATTTCACGACCACACGCACTCACATACACACACACACTTATATATATATATATATATATATATATATATATACATACATACATATATATATATATATATATATATATATATATATATATATATATATATATAATACATACATACTATATATATATATATATATATATAATATATATAATATATATATATATATATTGTATTTATTATATTATATATTGCTACTGTCAAAATGCATATTCCCACTTTGACTGTATAAAGTATTGTGTATGAGATTGTGCAACATTTTTCAGATTCCTAGATAGCTTAGAAATAGGATGTTTTAAAGGTGTGTCCAGATATTGCATAACATATTATAAAAAGAATAATATATAATGTAGAATGTAGAAAGAGAGAGAATATCTTTGTCCGTTCAAAGCTAGAGTTGTTTTTCAAAATCTGTCAACACGTTTGATAAGCGAGCTCGAGTCCTCTAATTGTGTTTTGGGATTCTGTCCATCACATATGATAAGGGAAATTCTGCTTCGGTCGATCGAGTCAAGTACGTGTCTTTTTTGAACAGACTGGTCTCATACGCGTATATCTTTGTCAAAGCCACGTGCAGATTACACATTTTGTATGTAAAGTTGCGTAAGATTTCGAAGCTTCTAGAAAGAAATTTTGTTGCCCAAAACGTTTTGTGTCATCCCCAGTCCAGCTTCCGTAAGGGAGAAAAATTTCATTGTATCTTAGATACTCTAGGCATTCAGATCTCTCTCTCTCTCTCTCTCTCTCTCTCTCTCTCCATCTCATAGCACTTTTGATTTTAAAAGTAACCTAACGATTTCGTACTTATTGAATGGTCACTCGTAATTTGTAAATTTCAGATTTGATATTTCTTAGAGTTTATTTAGTGTTATTTAGTGATTTTTTGTGGAATCTAAACAAACATTGTTGTTGTAACGGTGCTTGGTTGTGAAAGTGTGAAATAAGCAAGAAAGAAAGAAGTTGGTATACCAAAAAGGTAAAGTGTGTTATATTTTTATTAGTTGCAACTAATAACTGATAGGAACCGTGGTTAGGTAAAAACTAATAACTGATGGTTACAAAGGTTTGGTAAAAATTGATAACTAATGGTTACAATGTTTTGAGTGAAAAGATTTACAGTTTTACACATTGCAAATTTTTGTGTTTTGTGTTTATTCATTTGAAGTGATTTTTATGTTTTGTGCATTTGTCCATTTTCTTATTGAAGTGTGGGTTTTTTATTTTGATATTCTGTGTGATTGATACTTTTTGCCATTTTGGTATTGTCCACATTTTTCTGTATTTTCATTTGCATTCACAATTTAATTGACTTAGTTATTTTCATTGCTTAATCATTGCTCATTTAATTAAATTTAACACTTATGAATTAATTTGCATTTACTTAGAATTCTTTCAAGTTTTATTGTTGTTTAGCACTTGTGAATAATTAAGAAAATTTCAATTATTGCCTAAAACTTTGAATTTCTATTGAATTAATTTTCTTGAATTTTGTGATAAATTAATTTTGATTTAATTTTACTTAATTGATTCAAGAATTAATTAAACTTTAGTTTGTTTTTAAGTAATAATAATTTTCCCTGATATTGTGAATTTCACTTATAAATTTTGAGTTTAATAATAAATATTTGTATTTAAAATTTTTATAAGTGTTTTCATTTCTAACTAGTATATTTGCAATTGATTATATTGATCTTAGGTAGAAACATAGAGTGGTAATTGATCTGTTTTCCTTCAATTAACTTGAAGTGACTTAGAACCAGGGAAATACTTAGACTTCTGAAATCAGGGAAATACTTGAACTTTTAAAGTTGTTGAAGGAGTGATGCCCTTTGATTAATTTAATTATTTCCAAAATTACCTCACACCTGTTTTGATGAACTTAGTCTGATTTTCTGCAATACTGGTAAGTTGTTAAGATCACTGTTGCCTTTAGAGTATTCAGTCGTGTAGTACCTGTGATGAGGGTTCAGCTGTCTGGCTTTTGTGAGATAACAATAAATGAATGGTAAGTGTAGTAACCAGATACTTGGCACTTCGTCACAATATATATTAGAATATATATATATATATATATATAATATATATATATATATATATATGTTTGCACACTCTACAAATTAACCCGTCTCTAATTTTCCAAAAGTTTTCCATCTTTATATCTCACACACTCCTTTTCATCACAATGTTGCTCTTTGATTTAGTTCAAAATCAGCTGATATATGAAAATTTGTCTTTTATTTTATTATTATTATTATTATTATTATTATTATTATTATTATTATTAATTCTTATTATTGATTATTCTATTAAAAGTAATGCTACTTCAGCAGCGTTACACTTGTAGAGATTCTTCTCTATTTTACGATAGCGGCTTTTTCTGTGCTACTTAAACTGTCTAGTAGAGCGCCTATATAAGTGTATATATTGAATTTTACAGATAAACTATGATACCATAGTCTCTCTCTCTCTCTCTCTCTCTCTCTCTCTCTCTTGAAGCGAGCTTTCGTCTGGAGCTGCCAGATATCCTCGGGCTGGGAAGCAGAGGGTGGACTGATCTTGGTGTGGTGTCCGTCCTCCTCCTCCTCCTCCTTATTATTATTATTATTATTATTATTATTATTGGATATGAGGCACTTTCAATTTTTAATATTATCTAACGCGTTGCTTGTGGGGATAAGCGAGACATTATTATTATTATTAGTATTATTATTATTATTATTATTAATTATTATTATTATTATTATTATTATTATCATGATTATTATTAGTTATTATTAAATGATAGGAGACACTTTCAATTTTAATTTTATCTAACGCGTTACTTGTGAATAAGCGAGACATTATTATTATTATTATTATTATTATTATTATTATTATTATTATTATTATTATTATTATTATTTTTTTTTTTATTTATTTTTTTTTTTTTTTGCTCTATCACAGTCCTCCAATTCGACTGGGTGGTATTTATAGTGTGGGGTTCCGGGTTGCATCCTGCCTCCTTAGGAGTCCATCACTTTTCTTACTATGTGTGCCGATTCTAGGATCACACTTTTCTGCATGAGTCCTGGAGCTACTTCAGCCTCTAGTTTTTCCAGATTCCTTTTCAGGGATCTTGGGATCGTGCCTAGTGCTCCTATGATTATGGGTACGATTTCCACTGGCATATCCCATATCCTTCTTATTTCTATTTTCAGATCTTTTTTCCCTCTCTTTCTCTTCAACTCTGGTGTCCCATGGTATTGCGACATCAATGAGTGATACTTTCTTCTTGACTTTGTCAATCAACGTCACGTCTGGTCTGTTTGCACGTATCACCCTATCCGTTCTGATACCATAGTCCCAGAGGATCTTTGCGTGATCGTTTTCTATCACTCCTTCAGGTTGGTGCTCGTACCACTTATTACTGCAAGGTAGCTGATGTTTCTTGCACAGACTCCAGTGGAGGGCTTTTGCCACTGAATCATGCCTCTTTTTGTACTGGTTCTGTGCAAGTGCCGGGCATTCGCTTGCTATGTGGTTTATGGTTTCATTTTTCGTATTGCACTTCCTACATATGGGAGAGATGTTATTTCCGTCTATCGTTCTTTGAACATATCTGGTTCTTAGGGCCTGATCTTGTGCCGCTGTTATCATTCCTTCAGTTTCCTTCTTTAGCTCTCCCCTCTGTAGCCATTGCCATGTGTCATCGCTGGCTAGTTCTTTAGTCTGTCTCATGTATTGTCCGTGCATTGGTTTGTTGTGCCAGTCCTCTGTTCTATCTGTCATTCTCCTGTCTCTGTATATTTCTGGGTCTTCGTCTACTTCTATTAGTCCTTCTTCCCATGCACTATTGAGCCACTCGTCTTCACTGGTTTTCAGATATTGCCCCCAGTGCTCTGTTCTCGATGTTGACGCAGTCCTCTATACTTAGTAGTCCTTTCCCTCCTTCCTTTCGTGTTATGTATAGTCTGTCCGTATTTGCTCTTGTGTGTAGTGCTTTGTGTATTGTCATATGTTTCCTGGTTTTCTGATCTATGCTGCGGAGTTCTGCCTTCGTCCATTCCACTATTCCTGCGCTGTATCTGATTACTGGGCGGACTGGCCCATGTGTTTTATGGCTTTTATCATATTTCCGGCGTTGAGTTTTGACTTGAGTATCGCCTTGAGTCTCTGCATATATTCTTTCCTGATCGTGTCCTTCATCTCTTGGTGTTTTTATCCCCTCCTTCCATTATTCCCAGGTATTTGTATCCCGTCTCATCTATGTGTTTGATGTTGCTCCCATCTGGTAGCTTTATCCCTTCAGTTCTCGTTACTTTGCCTTTTTGTATGTTGACTAAGGCGCATTTTCCTATTCCAAACTCCATCCTGATGTCCCCAGATACAATCCTTACAGTCTGGATTATTATTATTATTATTATTATTATCATTATTATTATTTTTATTATTATTATCATATTATTATTAAATGATAGGAGACACTTTCAATTTTACTTGTGAATAAGCGAGACATTATTGTATTATTATTATTATTGTTTTCTAAAGGGTTCACAATAATACAGGTGTAAAAAGTCTGTGTATAATTTTGAAGACTTTACAGTCTGTAAAGTCTTCAAAATTATACACAGACTTTTTTACAATTTGTATATGTGACTAGAACATATATATACTCTCGTGATAGAGAGTTTTTTCCCTATTATTATTATTATTATTATTATTATTATTATTATTATTATTATTATTATTATTTTATTGTTATTGTTGTTGTTGTTGTTGTTGTTGTTGTTGTTGTTGTTGTTATTATTATTATTATTATTGGATAAGAGAACACTTTCAATTTTCAATTTTATCTAACGTGTTACTTTGGAATAATAAGCGAGTGACAGATATACACAAATGAACCGATGAATTGACTTGATAAAACGAACATCAGATTCAAGAGGATCCTCCATATGACACATCAAACAAAACATTGCATGACCTCTGCGCGCTCATTATCATAACCCCCCTAACGAACTTATAATGAGAGAGCTCTTTGGATCGAACAAGCTGAAAATCTACAGCTTTAGATAATCATATCGAGAAAAGAGTCAAAGATATATTTAGGTGTGAAAATTCTTACGCAGACGTAAGTTTTTAATCCAGCGATAATCACGACAGCTCACCTGCGCGTTGTTGTGAGAGAGACAAAATGATTATATTTTTTTTTATTCCGATCTGATGCAGCCGAGGCTAATTTACTCTAATCCTCAGATAGGATTTCATTCTTGCATCTGGCGAGGACTAAATCCCCAATCCCGGCTGAAGGCCAGTAACACCGAGGCAATTTATATATAACAAAGGCTAGTTTCCAAATTGCTGAATCTATGCAGTTTTTTTATTTATTTACTTTTTTATGTTTATCCAGATTTGATTTTGTCTTTCATGATCGTACGACCTGCGACTTTTCTTTTTTGGATTTTATTTTTCTCTCTCTGTCTACTTTTCTTGACTTTTCTCGTTTGTCGCTCGCCTCTTCTTAAATGGTAATTAATATTCGTTCTATCACGATGTGAGTTTCTGTGTTTGTTTTCCATTGAATTGTTTTAGGCCAGGACACGGGTTTCAAATGATCAATTTTTTTTTATATATAATTATCTTCGACCTATGGAAGCTGAATTTAACAAGACCGGGTAAAACGAAACTAATCATAAAGCGAGTCTGTCCTACAATACAAGTGTGACGACATTAGTTTGAAGAAGGGCTCGTTCTTAAACTGGTAAAATTTGATTGAAGAAGGGTTCGTTCTTAAACTAGTAAAATTTGATTGTCTACCTAAGAAGAACCTAAATTCTGTAAGTTCATTCTATGAAAACAGAATGGCAACAGCGTCATATGACGGGAAGAAAAAGTTATATGAATTTGCTAAGGATTCTACGTGACGCTAGGATGGGTGTGGGAACCTTTTATGTTTAACGACGCGTATACATACACACGCACACACTCACATATATATATATATATATTTACACACACACAAACACTCACACACACATATATATATATATATATATATATATATATATATATATATATATATATATATATATATATATATAATATATATATATAAATATATATGCAGAAGCCAGGTACTATGTCGTACCTCTAAGTAAATGGGGATACAATCCACAATGAAGTAAAATCCTCTTGTAGTTTATAGTATATATTCTGTAGAGGATTAAAGCTTTCGACCATCACCTGTGGTCTTGTTCACTAAAATGACATTTTAGTGAACAAGACCACAGGTGGTGGTCGAAGCTTTAATCCTCTACAAGAATATATACTATAAACTACAAGAGGATTTTACTTCATTGTGGATTGTATCCCCATATATAATAGTAATTATATATAATATATATATATATATATATATATATTAATATATATATATATATATTAAATATATATATCCTAATATTAATATTAGTGTTTGGCTAATTTTTAAACATACATCGTAGAGAGCATCAAAAAGGAATTGTTACTTTGGCACTGTGAAATGTGACCAGTATAAATGTAAAATGAATGACTGCATGATTTTATCTAATTGTACATGAATATGTCAACAATAAGCAGCTTTTAATTTTCATTTCATTCGTACCATCCCCCATATTCCTCTGGTTAGTCATTAAAGCGGACCCATATCTGTCCAGACAGCCACTGACACGAATTCTCGTTTTTGCCGTCGATTCCAAATACCTTTCACGATTCCCAGTCTCGTTCCGCGGGATACCTGTTGATTAACCGCTGAATTTCAACGCGTCTGATTAATTAACGTTGATAATTCCCGACCCCGCTCCCGCCCCGCTCTTAACAATTAGCTCGGCGCATGAATAGTAAAGGACTTTCGAAATTGCCCGCAGAGCTTGTTTCATTACTCCTGACGGGAAGGGAGAGAGAGAGAGAGGAGGAGAGAGAGAGAGAGAGAGAGAGTGAGAGAGAGAGAGAGAGAGAGCACTCAGGCTCGAAACGGCTCACGAGTAACTGCTATATTAGGTATACTGGCGTTCATGTCTTCGAGGAGTTAAACGGTAAAAAATATATATGGTTCCACTGAGATGACGTTTGACTGCGTTCTCTCTCTCTCTCTCTCTCTCTCTCTCTCTCTCTCGCTCTCGCTCGCTCTCTCTCTCTTTCTCTCTCTCTCACGGATATCCCCGGAAAAATTATACATAAAAAAGAAGTGCCTCTACTGAGTTGGTCTCCACCGACTGCCCTCTCTCTCTCTCTCTCTCTCTCTCTCTCTCTCTCTCATAACTTCGTAAAAATTACACACAAAGAAGAAATATACCTCTCTCTCTCTCTCTCTCTCTTCTCTCTGGCTTCAGATTCAATTAGCTGGTCGTGCGCAGGTTTTTGAATCCTTTGTTGAGCGCGTCTCTCTCTCTCTCTCCCTTTCTGAAATCTCCTTGTGACGTTTCAGACGGAAATTGCTTCAGCTTTGTTTTGGGGGACATTACCTGATTACAGTACCGGAGACTGAAGATTATTTTTTTCGGAATCTTCTTCTTCTTCTTCTTCTTCTTCTTCTTCTTCTGCCAGCGAATCCAATTAAGTCACGGTTGGAAAGGCGCACTGAATATTTCACTCATTGCTTTTTATTTCCTCCTTTACTCGTTCGTTTTTATCTACCCCCCCCCCCCCCCCCCACAACCCCTCCCCGTGTTCTTCTTCGTCATCTGGGTGTTCTTTGTTTTTCAAGTCTGTCTTTTTTCTTTTTTTATTTCTATTACAGTCGAAAATAGATCCGGATTTTTTTCTAAACGTTTTCATCATATGAAAACTTTTTTTGCAAAAATGTTCAGTTATTTCTATATGCGACTCATTACAACAATGACTGCGTCGAATATGAGTTCATTACGCAATTTCGTCCTCGCTTGAAAAATTCGTATCTGGATTCGTTTCTTTAATGGAAAATAAAACAGTTATGTTTTGTTGAGATAATATGTTAATTTTTCTGTGCACTGTAAATAGAATGTGTTATGAATATATATAATAATGCACATCCTTTTCGTTTCATATTTTTGTTTGTTTATCACATAAAACGAGTGATACATGTAGATTTTATTGACATGTAATTTTATTTCCAATTCCCAGACATCAAAATGTTAGAAGATGTGTATTTCGTCGCCTGTTTTTGTCCCAGCAATAGCATTCATCTGCTCGTCGTTACTCGGTATATATATATATATATATATATATATATATATATATATATATATATATATATATATATATATATATACATACATATATATACATACACATATATATATATATATAGATTATATAATATTATATACTATACTATATATATACATATGTATTATATATATAATTTCTATATATGTGTGTGTGTGTGTGTGTGTGTATATATATATATATATATATATATATATATATTATATATATATATATATATATATATATATATATATGTATATATAATGTATATATATATATTATTTATTTATTTATTTTTTAGTTACTCTGCTATACTTTCAACTATCGATTATTATCCGCGCGGGACAGACCGCCTTCTTCTTCTTCTTCTTCTTCTTCTTCTTCTTCTTCTTCTTCTTCTTCGCCACATCCATCACGAATATAATGTTTTGTGAAAGCCGAAACTTCGAGGAAATTCCCAAACTCTTATCAGCGTCGTTAAAGAAGATGCAAGGTATTTTTGTTGTCGGATCTTGTGGGCGAAAGTTTCGGCGGGCGCTTTCGAAGTTGTGGGCGGAAATCGCTTATGGGCGAAAATTCGGGATATTTGATTTTGGTGACGTGGGTCAGGTGTTGTTTGTATTTTTATTATTATCATCATCATCGTCCCTCTCGTATACCCAGTGGATGATTCTCTTTCACAATTCTTGGGAATATCTTGTATTATCATCATTATCGTCCACGTATACCGAATGAATGATTATCTTTCACAATTCTTGGCAATATCTCGTATTATTATCATCGTCGTCCTTCACGTATACCGAATGGATTATTCTCTTTTCACAATTCTTGGGAATATCTCGTATTATTATCATCGCCGTCCTTCTCGTATACCAAATGAATGATTCTTTTTACACAATTCTTGGGAATATCTTGTATTATTATCATCACCGTCCCTCTCGTATACCGAAAGAATGATTATCTTTACACAATTCTTGGGAATATCTCGTATTATTATCATCACCGTCCCTCTCGTGTACCGAAATAATGATTATCTTTTCACAATTCTTGGGAATATCTCGTATTATTATCATCATCGTCCTTCACGTATACCGAATGGATCATTCTCTTTTCACAATTCTTGGGAATATCTCTTATTATTATCATCATCGTCCTTCATGTATACAGAATGAATGATTCTCTTTCACAATTCTTGGGAATATCTTGTATTATCATCACCCTCGTCCTCATATACCGAATGAATGATTCTCTTTCACAATTCTTGGAAATATCTCGTATTATTATCATCACCGTCCTTCTCGTATACACCGAATGGATTATTCTCTTTTCACAATTCTTGGGAATATCTCGTATTATTATCATCACCGTCCTTCTCGTATACCGAATGGATTATTCTCTCACAGTTTTTGGGAATATCTTGGAATGACGGTTTTCGGATATATATACTTAAGATTCAGGAAAGTTCTAGTAATAGTGGTTATATGATAATATTCCTTTTTACAGTTCTAAGGCACCAAAACCGAAATATCTTTGGATGATGATATTTAAAAATTTAGAAATAATGGTTAATTTGACATTATTTCTATTTACAGCTCTTGAGCACAAAACCGGTTATATGACAATATTCCTATTTAGCACAAAACCTTGGGTGACAATTTGTGGAAATATGCTTAAGTTATCGATATGCATTGAAAAAAAAAATGGAAATAAGTTACCGAACTTTTCTTCATTTAACTTTTATGTTAAAGATATAAATGAAAAAGTTAGCGTATCTCTCTTCTATGAAGAATCATCCTTGATCATCCTTGGGTGACAATATGTGGAAATATACGTAAGTTCATCGATAACCTTTACAAAAAAAATTGGTCATAAATTACCGAACATTTCTTCATTTAACTTTTATGTTCAAGATTTATATGAGAAGTTAGTATATCGCCCTTCTATAAAGCCAAAAAAGCAATTATGAAAAACCTGGAAGGCACAAACATCTGTTTTTTGTATTCCAGAAATATCCTGAATCTCCATTCTTGCTCATAGGTCATGAATATGCGCAGTATATCTTATGTACACAGCCACTTGCATATATACACGTCAAATACACTCCTCATACACACGCGTAATACACAAATCTTCTCGCCATTACGCAAGAAAGTAATCAGTGTTGCAACAACTTTCTAAGAAGCTTATTCTGGTCCACAACGAACTTTTTTTCCCAAGTCCTTTCAAACGATAGTTTTCTAATAATTCCCCAAAAATCTTTTAGAATGCGGGCACCCGAATCAAAAGACTGAGAGAGAGAGAGAGAGAGAGAGAGAGAGAGAGAGAGAGAGAGAGAGTGTGTGTAAAAACGTCAAGGAACTTTTTTTTACAGTCCCTTCAACGATAGTTTTCTAATGATTCCCAAAAATCTTTTAGAATGCAGTCACCGAATCAAAAGACAGAGAGAGAGAGAGAGAGAGAGAGAGAGAGAGAGAGAGAGAGAGAGAGAGAGTGTGTGTAAAAACGTCAAGAACACTTTTTTTTACAGTCCCTTCAACGATAGTTTTTCTAATGATTCCAAAAACAAAAATCTTTTAGGAATGTAGTCACCGAATCAAAAGACGAGAGAGAGAGAGAGAGAGAGAGAGAGAGAGAGAGAGAGAGAGAGAGTGTGTGTAAAAACAAGAACTATCCTTCTCTTCCGTGATAAACAAAAACAAAACTACCTCCTACTGGTGGCCATACTCGCATTTGACAACCGAAGGCAATGATACGACAAGAAAGCTGAGAATGTTTTTTTTAATTTTAATTTTTTATAGCATTCGAATATAGCAATAAATGACGCACACGAAGCGGCTGGTTGTGCTAATGTTCATTATTTTCTTTTTTAGTTTTCTTTCTTTTTTCCACCCCACTGTCGAATGAAAATGAAACTGTTAAAAGAGAACTGCTTCAGTCGGACGCTTTAAAACAGTAGACATTAAAAGAAAACTGCTTCAGTAGGACACTTGAAAACAGTAGACATCAAAACAGAACACAGTACAAACTAAAAACAATACTGCTTCAGCCTCTGAAACAGTAGTAGAGATCACGAGAGAACTGCTTCAATAGGACACTTGAAAACAGTAGACATCAAAACAGAACACAGTACGCATTAAAAACAATACTGCTTCAGCCTCTGAAACAGTAGTAGAGACTACGAGAGAACTGCCCGATGAAAAGAGTCGAACGAGACTCAAAGAGAGACGAGAGAGACGCGTGGAAAAAAGCGAGTCTTTGGAAGAGCGAGAAGAGAAGGAAGGGGACGTAAGAAGAGGGGACGGAGAGAGAAAAGAAATGAATAAAAGGAAGGGACAGCAACATATATACAAGGAAAAAAAGTCAGAGAAAAGACGAAACTGCAGGCGACGTTTGGTAATTAAAAGAAAAAAAAGAGGGTAGCCAGACTTGGAAAGTAGCAGATACGTAGAGCCAAAGGGAGAGATGGTAAGTGAGAAGAAAAAAAAATGAATCAAGATTCCTTGAGAATTAAATTAGCTAGATGATTTGAAGGGTCGCCAGACGAATAATTACGTTGCTGGAGATATTCAGAATGACAAACAGGAAAGATCAACGAGGTATGAAGAAATAGTATGAAGGACAATAATTATGGCAGTACAGTAAGTTTTTCAATAATGTTCATATATCGCTAAAATGTACGCACTTTGGCCGCGGTGTGCCGCGCTGTAATATTGTTTATGTAATGTAGTTTGTGTGTGCTTGTGTGTGTGTGTGTAATGGGTAGGTGTGTGCATGTGTCACCAAGACAAACGACACCAGTGAAAATCACTGTCTTGCCAGGAGAACAAGCGAAGCAAGTGACACCACTAAAAATCAAGAAGAAACACCTTGACAGACGGCAGAAGTATATTGGCTGGGTGATTCTACCTTTGACTGGATTCTGGTCTATTTTTTGACAATATCTTTAAGTTTCAGGTTTTTCTAAATGTCAACTGATCACCCACCCCTCCCCCCCAATCACCAAAGGTACCAATTTGCAGCCCTCTAGCCTCAGTAGTTTTTATCATTACCAGCAATTCTCGGATATAAATCTCTTGTACTCTGACACTTTTCATGGTAGGTCATTATACCAGTTATGAGATATTGTTTCCTTACATTAATCAATCTAAAAGTGCCACTAATCCTTCACAAATCTGAGACATGGGAAAAATTGTTCATAATATGCTTAACGTTTTAAATTAGTATCAATTTGATCTTACCTTATCTTTCTTGGAATATATCAGTTCGGAGAGTCGCAAAACTGTGGAACATAAGGAGAATTTCCAGGCCTAAAAAAAAAAAAAAAATTTAGTGATTTTGACCAATTACATTATATTTTAATTATGTTAAGTGAAATGAAGTCATTCTGCATATCTTGAAAATCACTATGATATTGAATATAGTATTGTCATACAAGCCTTGCGAGACCTAAAATAAAAGACTAAAATTAATGATTTTTGGCCAATTACATTATATTTCAATTATATTAAGAGCAATAAAGTCATTCTGCATATCTTGAAAATCATTTGAAGATATTGAATATAGTATTGTTATACAAGCCTTCCCAGACCTAAAAAAAGACGAAAATTAATGATGATTGGCCAATTACATTATATTTCAATTATATTAAATGAAATGATGCCATTCTGCATACCTTGAAAATCACTTTATGATATGGAATATAGTAACGTCTTACAAGATTTTCCTGCCTCAGTATTACGACATAGACCATGTTTTATGCTTTTTAGTTTTATCAAGTCTTATTCGCGTACTGAAAGTTATTTAGAAAAATGGACAGGCCTAAAATAAAATAAACAAATTAATGATTTTGGTCAATGACATTATATTTAAATTCTATAAAGTGAAATGTCATTCTGCATACTTTGACAATCATTTGATGATATTGATTACAGTATTGTCTTACAAGATTTTCCTGTCTCAGTAGTACGACATAGACCGTTTTACATTTTTACTTTTATCAAGTGTTATTCGCATACTGAAATATAGTATTCATATATATATATATATTATATAGATATTATATATATTATATATATATTAAAATATATATATATATATACACACACACACACACACACATATATATATATATATATTATATATATATATATATATATATAACATTATATATTATATATATATTATATATATATATATTATATATTATATATATATATATATATATATATATTTATATATATGTATATAAATGGACGCGATAAGCTGTCAAACAAAAGATGGAAAAGCTCTGCTCCCGAAATAGAAATGCTCCACAATACTTCGGAAAGAAAAGTTAGCTGCAAAAGGCAACACGGATTCTCCTCTGAAGTTTAGCTTTTACCCAACAAGATAATTACTCTTGAACTCGGGAGAGAGTTCGGCACAAAAAATTTCACAGCGACAAAAAAAGAAGAAGAAAAAAAAACAGAATGAATATAAACTGGCAAAACGAATCTGTTGCTTCATATCGAAAAAGAATCCACTGTATTGCAGGCAAAAGGATTTGAACGAGTCTGCTCTTTTGATAAAGAAAAAAATAATAATCTAAGACTGGAAAAACCTGGAATGAATTTAATCTAGAATGAATTTGAACTGGAAAAACGAATCTGTTGCTTCACATCGAAAAGGAATTCACTGTACTGCATGCAAACTGAATGGCTGAATCTGCTCTTTAGATAAAAAAAAGTAGTAATCTAAGACTGGAAAAAAACTGGAATGAATTTAAACTGGAGGTAATTTGAACTGGCAAAACGAATCGGTTGCTTCATATCGAAATTGAATCCACTGTATTACAGGCAAAAGGATTTGATTGAATCTGCTCTTTTGATAAAGAAAAATAATAATCTAAGGCTGGAAAAAACTGGAATGAATTTAAACTGGAATGAATCTGAGCTGGCAAAACGAATCTGTTGCTTCATATCGGAAAGGAAATCACTTACTGCAAGCAAAAGGAATGAATGAATCTGTTCTTTTGATAAAATTAAAAATAATAATCGAAGACTGGAAAGTATTTTGAGAGGATATCAAACGAATATAAACAAAAGCAAATTATAAATTTGAATGTTGGTATAAGTAAATCTAAAGGATGAAATTATTAATTCTAAATAAATATAATAATAATAATAATAATAATAATAATAATAATAATAATAATAATAATAATAATAATAATAATAATAATAATAATAATAATAATAATAAGGAACATAAAGAAAAAGAACTGGCTCTCCCCAACAGAAAGAGAAGAACTGGAAAAGGAAATGTCACACGACAACGAATTACACGAAGACGAACTGAGAGATGATGCCACAGAAGACGACAGGGATGATGAGGTATCAAACAACAACACACGAAGAAACACCGACGAAGTAACAAACAGGACGGAATGGGTAGAAAAGATTAGACAATGGATGGAGCCAGATACAGAGAGAACAAGATCCCCTCCATGAAAGCCTACAACACCAAGAAATTAAGGGAGAAAACAAGTGAGGTCAATGAAATAGTGGGCATAATACACACCACCAGCATCACAGAAACAAATAACTTGGCATATGCAGGAGCAAGATTAGTAACAGAACTGATGGGGATTCGAACACCAACACCACCAGCACAACCAACCCAACAGAAACCAAAACAGCAACCGCCTTGGAAAAGGCGCCTGGAAAAGCAAATAATTTTGATGAGATCTGACTTGAGTAAACTGAAAGAGATGGCAAAAAAAAGGCTAAGAAGCAAGGAAACAAGGGAGGAACTCAACGAAAAATACAAAGTACAAGAGAGGGGACTAAACAACACAATAGAAGAAGTAAAACAGAGGCTTAAGGCCAAAGCACATAAGATCCAACGGTATATGAACAGGAATAAGGGATACCAACTGAACAAACTATTGAGAACGAACCACAAAAGACTATACAGCCAACTAAGAGGGGAAGACAACCACCAAGAAATTCCTGAAGCCGAACCAAGTAAGAGACTCTGGGAAAACATATGGAGCAATCCGGTATCACACAACAAACATGCAACATGGCTCTAGGAAGTCAAGGAAGAAGAAACAGGGAGAATAAAACAAAGATTCACAGAGATCACGACAGTCACAGTCAGACACCAACTAGAGAAAATGCCCAACTGGAAAGCCCCAGGTCCCGATGAAGTCCATGGATACTGGCTCAAAAACTTCAAGGCCCTACACCCGCGAATAGCAGAACAACTCCAGCATTGTATCTCAAATCACCATGCACCCAAATGGATGACCACAGGAAGAACATCCTTACTACAAAAAGACAAGAGTAAGGGAAATATAGCCAGTAACTACAGGGCTATCACCTGCCTACCAATAATGTGGAAGTTACTAACAGGTATCATCAGTGAAAGGCTATAAAACTACCTAGAGGAGGGAGACAAACACCATTCCCCACCAACAGAAAGGATGCAGAAGGAAGTGTAGGGGCACAAAAAACCAGCTCCTGATAGACAAAATGGTAATGAAGAACAGTAGGAGAAGGAAAACCAACCTAAGCATGGCATGGATAGACTATAAGAAAGCCTTCGACATGATACCACACACATGGCTAATAGAATGCCTGATAATATATGGGGCAGAGGAAAACACCATCAGCTTCCTCAAAAATACAATGCGCAACTGGAATACAATACTTACAAGCTCTGGAATAAGACTAGCAGAGGTTAATATCAGGAGAGGGATATTCCAGGGCGACTCACTGTCCCCACTACTCTTCGTAGTAGCCATGATTCCCATGACAAAAGTACTACAGAAGATGGATGCCGGGTACCAACTCAAGAAAAGAGGCAACAGAATCAACCGTCTGATGTTCATGGACGACATCAATCTGAATGGTAAGAGCATCAAGGAAATATATATCCTAATCCAGACTGTAAGGATTGTAATTGGGGACATCAGGATGGAGTTTGGAATAGAAAAATGTGCCTTAGTCAACATACAAAAAGGCAAAGTAACGAGAACTGAAGGGATAAAGGTACCAGATGGGAGCAACATCAAACACATAGATGGGACGGGATACAAATACCTGAGAATAATGGAAGGAGGGGATATAAAACACCAAGAGATGAAGGACACGCTCAGAAAATAATATATGCAGAGACTCAAGGCGATACTCAAGTCAAAACTCAACGTCGGAAATATGATAAAAGCCATAAACACATGTTCAGTGCCAGTAATCAGATACAGCGCAGGAATAGTGGAATGGACGAAGGCAGAACTCCGCACCAAAGATCAGAAAACCAGGAAACATATGACAATACACAAAGCACTACACCCAAGAGCAAATATGAACAGAGCACTGGGGCAATATCTGAAAACCAGTGAAGACGAGTGGCTAAAGAGTGCATGGGAAGAAGGACTAATAAAAGTAGACGAAGACCCAGAAATATATAGAGACAGGAGAAAGACAAACAGAACAGAGGAATGGCACAACAAACCAATGCACGGACAATACATGAGACAGACTAAAGAATTAGCCAGCGATGACACATGGCAATGGCTATAGAGGGGAGAGCTCAATAAGGAAACTGAAGGAATGATAACAGCGGCACAAGATCAGGCCCTGAGAACCAGATATGTTCAAAGAACGATAGACGGAAATAACATCTCTCCCATATGTAGGAAGTGCAATACGAAAAATGGAACCATAAACCACATAGCAAGCGAATGCCCGGCACTTGCACAGAACCAGTATAAAAAGAGGCATGATTCAGTGGCAAAAGCCCTCCACTGGAGCCTGTGCAAGAAACACCAGCTACCTTGCAGTAATAAGTGGTACGAGCACCAACCTGAGGGAGTGATAGAAAATGATCAGGCAAAGTTCCTCTGGGACTATGGTATCAGAACAGATAGGGTGATACGTGCAAATAGACCAGACGTGACGTTGATTGACAAAGTCAAGAAGAAAGTATCACCATTGATGTCGCAATACCATGGGACATCAGAGTT
This sequence comes from Macrobrachium nipponense, assembly GCF_015104395.2. Classification (NCBI taxonomy): domain Eukaryota; kingdom Metazoa; phylum Arthropoda; class Malacostraca; order Decapoda; family Palaemonidae; genus Macrobrachium; species Macrobrachium nipponense. The sequence continues at coordinate 2,121,117 of NC_061102.1, read as the reverse complement.
GAAGAGAAAGAGAGGGAAAAAATGGATAAGTATCAAGATCTGAAAATAGAAATAAGAAGGATATGGGATATGCCAGTAGAAATTGTACCCATAATCATAGGAGCACTAGGCACGATGCCAAGATCCCTGAAAAGGAATCTAGAAAAACTAGAGGCTGAAGTAGCTCCAGGACTCATGCTGAAGAGTGTGATCCTAGAAAACGGTGCGCCACTAGATAAGGAAAAGGTGATGGACTCCTAACGGAGGCCAGGATTGCAACCTCCCGGAACCCCACACTAGAAATACCACTTAGTCGAGTTGGAGGACTGTGATAGAGCAAAAAAAAAAAAAAAAAAATATAATAATAAGAAGAATTTATTAATTGTAAATAAGCATATTCAATAATAATAATAATAATAATAATAATAATAATAATAATAATAATAATAAATGGAAGAAAAGTCATTAAATATCAAAAGAAGTAGATTATTTCTGTTTTCTTCGTGTTATATACACAATTTCATCAAATAATCAACTTACAAAATGGAATTCTTAGTTGCAGATGACAGCAGGAGCGATAATGATATATGATCAGTATCTTGTAATTTGTTTTTATGTGAAGATGAGTATTTAACAAAACGAAAAATGGAAATAATTCCACTTGTTCTCCTATTATCTAATGTATCTGTAATAAAATTGCCTACTTGATGACATTTAATCCGATTTTATTCTTATAGCGGTGGACGTAATTTGATGAGCATTTATTCGGTGCAATTACGAACGTTGCAACATTATTTAAGGACTGCTTCTATTGGAATATGGATCTAGAATTAGGGCCAAAGAGCCAAGCGCTGCTGGGACCTCTGAGGTCATTCAGCGCTGAAAGGGAAAAATTGCCTGTAAGGAGGTTTGAAAGGTGTAACAGGAGGGGGAGAAACCTCAAAGCAGTTGAAACGATCGTTAATGAGGGTGGAAAATCAGATAGAATAGAGAGAGAGAGAGAGACCATGATCGGAGGTACAGTAAAGGCAATGGAGCAAATTGCAGCTATGGGCCGAAGGGACGTTTTTTGCAAGGAACCTTAAGTAATGCCTACAATGCACCGCGCGAGGCTCACTGACGGCATTAACCTAACCCCGTGCTGGAACGCTGCATTTATGAAGATTACATGATCTCTGGAGACTGGTTCTTTTCTGTCTTCATTATTTCATGGTGATTACCCTCCACTTAATACAATAAAGAAACGAATTCCCACCCTCCTTGCAGACACCGTTTTTTTATTTCCTCCCGAAGTGGCATGCATGAAGACTTTCTATTAATTTTGCTAATTGATCGTTGATGAAAACAACGTAAATGTCAAAAGTCCAATTTTCCGATACAAAGAGCAATGCTTTCGGTTTTATAATTTGTCATTAAGTGAAAATGAAAGCGACGATGATGAAAATCACGTGACCGGAATCGAGTAGTGTATTTTTGGGAAGGTAAAAAGAAAGTAAACAAATATATTCTCTTTATTTGTTCTTCTCAGCTTTTCTATCATTATAGATTAAGTCACGTTTCCACCGTTGATTGAATTCCGTAAAAACCTAACTAAAATATATCGTATTCACTTGTTCTTCTCAGTTTTTCTATCATTAAATACTAAATCACATTTCCGCCGTTGATTGAATTCCATAAAACCTAACTAAAATATATCGTATTCACTTGTTCTTCTCAGCTTTTCTATAAATAATGCTAAGTCACATTTCCGTCGTCGATTTAATTCCATAAAAACCTAACTTATAAAGGTCATACTGTGAGTATGTCTGAATCGTAATGAAGTCTTGAATTAAGTATGATGTACCGTTCTCAATGATGTATTAAGCGCTTTTTGAAAACGAGATTAAAATGGCAATGAATTAGTTCGAACATTTGCAATGAGGATTTTGTGTAAGACTGGAGGAAAACCTCAAAGCAGCTGCATTATAAAACAATCGTTATTAGAGGGCGGAAAGTAAGGTGAAAGAAAGGACATGAACGAAAGTACGTACACAAAAAGAAATGAAAGGGGCTGGAGCTACAGGCCGAAGGTACGCCGCAAAGAACGTTAAGTCAGGCCTACATGGCACTGCGTGCGAGATGCACTGACGTCACTAACTCCACCCCCGACCCACTAACGGGGGTCTAGTCATGAAGCAGGTCCTTAGGAGAGGATGCATAATTGAGAATATAATCTTAAATCTACTCCTAGGATCCTGCATGCATATCCCAGAGCAGCTAATGAGATGCACGTTGAGGTTCAAGGAAGACTCAATGCGCCCTCGAATGGAGTGTTTCTCTCACGCGTCTCCGGAGGCTCTTCATTAGCCATTTCGTCTTACGGCCTTGAGTCGAAAGTTTTTCCTTCCCATTCAGGTTGCATCATTCCAATTCAGTCCTGATAAGGAAGTCTGGCGCTTTGATTATTCCATGAGAAAGCAAATTGATCATTAGCTCGCCTATACTGCTCCAGCAGCTCCAATTTGTTTCTTTACTGTCTGGATGTCTCAATAGTTCTTAAGGTTCTTAAGGTTCTTGTATTCTGTTCTGTTACTTAGAATAACAGAACCCAGCTCATTTTATAATGAATGATATTGCTCACGATTTAAAGAGTAAAGTGAGGTAATATACATACTTTTCTTTAAAAGAAAAATCTTGGGCTAAGAAATATACAAAATTATACATCATATAATATAATATATATATTATATATATATATATATATATATTATATGTATATATATTATATATCATATATATATATATATATATTATTATATAATATCTATATATATTATATATACATTAATATATTAAATTATCTATATATACATATATTATATATATATAAATATATATATATATATCTTATATAATATTAATATATAATATATATTATATATATATATAAATATGTGTGTGTGTGTGTGTGGTGTGTGTGTGTGTGTGTGTGTGTGTGTGTGTATACTCGTATATAATGAGATGAGAGCGAAGAGAGAGAGAGAGAGAGAGAGAGAAGAGAGAGAGATTAAAGATGGGAGCATCAATTTACGTCAGTCTTATCCATGTTTTTATACCATTTCAAAGAAAGAGGTTAAAGCTCACGATAAAAAAACAAAAAAAAAACAAAGTTGGGACCGATACCATAAACTTCAGCTGTCAATGTGAAAAAAAAACAAAGGTTTCCCTAAGATAATATGAGACTGGCAAAGATTAAAAAAAATAAATCGTTTGGAGCATTGGTTTCTTTAATAAATAACTTCTTTATTTTATTGGAGATTTTTTTTTCTACGAAATGGTTGGAAGGTATTCTGGCAGGAGCCTCCATCGGAAGAAGAGGTGAGTGGAAATGAGGTTTGTTTGCCTTTCTTAAGAGCCTCACTACTTTGACAAACAACCCTCACGGTGGTCTTCAAACAACCTTTTGTGCTTTGGTTTCTTCTATTGACCTTCTCTCTCTCTCTCTCTCTCTCTCTCTTGTTTCATTTCTATGAGGTTTGTTGACTGCCTTACTGTTCTAAGGCTTTAATATATATATATGTATATATATATATATATATATATATATATATATATATATATATATATATATATATATATATATATATATATATATATATATATATATATATATATATATATATATATATATATATATATATATGTGTGTGTGTGTGTGTGTACATAGTGTATATATTATATATATATATATATATATATATATATATATAATATATATATATATATATATATATATATATATATATAATATAAATATTTATATACATACATACAGTATATATATGTATATATATAAATACATATATACTATATGTATGTGAATATATATACATACATATAGTATATATATATATATATATATATATATATATATATACTATATATATATATAGTATATATAAAAAATACACACACGCGTATATATATATATATATATATATATATATATATATATATATATATATAATATATATATATATATAATATATATATATCATTTACTTGAGCATGATCATTGTTTGCCAGATTTCTTATTTATGTTCAAAAGTTAAAAATCAGCGCTTAAAGCAGAGAGAGAGAGAGAGAGAGAGAGAGAGAGAGAGAGAGGAGAGAGAGAGGGATTTAGTTTAAAAGTTTAGTTGAAGGAGTGAGACAATACGAACCTCAATAGAAATAAACCTAAAGATATATCGTATATATATATATATAATAAATAAATATATATATCTATATATCTAATATATTATATAGATAATATAATATATATTAATATATATATCATAATATTATTATATCTATATGTTATATAGTTATATTATCTACATATTTGTAATATCTATAAGTATATCTAATAGTTATCTATATATATATATATTACTTTATATTTATTTATCTATATATCTATTATATATTATATCAATAATCTAATATGTTAATATATATATATATATATACTAATATAGATAATAATATATATTATATTCTATATATATATATATATATATATCTTTAGGTCTATTTCTATGAGGTTCGTATTGTCTCACTCCTTCAATTAAACTTTAAACTAAATCTCTCTCTCTCTCTCTCTCTCTCTCCTCTCTCTTCTCTCTCTCTCTCTCTCTCTCTCTCTCTCTCTCCTACTCTCTCTCTTCTCTCTCTCTCTTCTCTCTCTCTCTCTCTCTCTCTCTCTCTCTCTCTCTGCTTTAAAGCGCTGACTTTTAACTTTAGTACATAAATAAGAAATCTGGCAACAATCATCATACTCTCGTAAATGTTTGTTTGAAAAAAAAAAAAAATATTGCAAGAGATGGAATTACTTGGGAGGTAAATTCCGGTCGCATTTTCTTGAATCGTGAGATGAATACGCGGAACAAGCCTGCTTGCAATAACGTTCGTTAAAGTTTACTTTGCTATTTTTTTTACGTTTGCTTAATTATTTTTATTTCCTTTCAGTTAAAGAGAGAGAGAGAGCCAGCAAACGCGAGTTCCTGAAGTGTGTTGTGCAAGCATTCATATGTTGCTTGCTAGAATCATCATCGTTATTTTATTTCGTCTATTATGCGATTATTCTTGACATTCAAAAACTTTTTTGTTTTATATAATATATGAAATAATGAGTCACTGAATGATATGTTGCGTGCTAGAATCACCATCATTATTTTATTCCGTTTATTATGCGATTATTCTTGACGTTCAAAAAGTTTCTGTTTTTTATATAATATAAAATAATAATGTATTATTTTATATTATATAAAAAACTGAAACTTTTACTGTTTTTTATATAATATAAAATAATGTATAACTGAATAATGCAGGTGTGGTCACGTATGCACGTCTAACTATATCAGCATTCGCTTACTCGGGGAGTAAGCCTACAAAGTTCTTTATTTTTGTTGTTGTTGTTCTTGCTGTTTGTTGCTCATGTTGAGGGGTGGGGTAGGAAAGGTCTATGGAAAAGCCTAAGAAGGTGTTTTGCACATTATTTATTTTTTACATTTCCTTCTAATAAAATAAATCATAAATATCCTATCCTAAAATTCCTGTATCGTTAACTCAATGCAAAAACACCTCTTCCAGAACTTTTTTTAAGCTCTTCAGTAGCCCTTTCCTAAGCCTTCCCCTACCCCAACCCCCCACCCCACCAACAACAAAAGTAGTTTGTAGGCTTACTCCCCGGAGTAAGCGAAACTAATTTTGACGACGAATGGATCAAAGTACGCATATTCAGTTTGGAAATCTCAGAGCCTTCAGAAAGTAAAGATGAGCGAGATGATTTCTCATTTCTTTCATGTCTAATATGTTATTCACTTTGATGATTCGTCATTGACTTTAGAGAAGAAAGAACTATGAATATTTTTCTAAATATTTTTTTATATCTATCATTTTATCTATTTCGTAGTTTAAGTTGCCACAGAACTCTCTCTCTCTTCTTTCATGTCTAACATCTTATCCATTTCGATGATTCGTCGTGACTTCAGAGAGAAAAAGCTATGAATATTTTTCTTATTCTTTTTATATCTATTATTTTATCCATTTCGTAGCTTTAAGGAGCAAGAGTTGCAACAGAACTCTCTCTCTCTCTCTCTCTCTCTCTCTCTCTCTCTCTCTCTCTGACTTTGTGTGTGCTGTCTGATTGCACATTGCAAGGCGTTTCCTGGGGGCAAAGCCCTTTTATTTGTATTATTATAACAGGTCTCAAAATCCAAATGGATTTTTAAGCCGATGAATAATTCATCCATCTGCTGTGACGCACAGGGTGGGGTTGGGGGTTGGGGGTGGGGGAAGGGTTCGGGAGACCCGAATCCAATTTCACCCCGTCGTACTCTGGACGATGCTTCGAATAACCTTTCTTTTCTTCTCCGTCATCTCTCTTGTTGTTACAAGAGGGCCAGTAATTTGCAATAATGCTTCATAAATTAACTTTAAAATTATAGCGTAGCCCAATATGAAATTTACATTGACAAATTCCAAAATTCTAATTATAAATCTAGAGACTCTCAGTGATATTTCTTCTACAAAGACACCGTCTTCAACATTCAACTTGAAAAAGTGTAAAATCCTAAGATCAATCAAGTAGTCGTCGACTCTTTTCTTCCCGTCATTCACTCCTTTGGAAATCACTCATTTCTTTTTGTCACGGCTATCTCTAACTTTCTCGAAGTCAATGAAGGTCAAAGTTACTCGGGCTACAAGACAGAGGGAAAAACATTTCTTTGGTAATTGCACTGTTCGTATAGTTTATTGGTTAGATTTGAAGTTGTTTTCCCACAACTTGGCTATTTTTAATAAACAACTTTCCCTACACGCAATGTGACTTTAGTTGAGGTTACAGCCTTACTGTAGGAACACACAGGTCGTATATTGTAAGTGAGTTCCTGCTCACTTTTGGATTATTGCATATTGATATGACCAGCATAACCCCCCTTTCCTTGAGAAGATGATATATATATATATATATATATATATATATATATATATATATATATATATATATATATGTATATATATATCATATATATATATATATATATATATATATATATATATATATATATATATATATATAAGTGAATGTATGTTCCTTGACAATACCTTAGTAGAGACGAAAGCGCTTGGATTTCAGCCTATTAAATTCCTGTGGTATTCTATATATATATATATATATATATATATATATATATATATATATATATATATATAGTATATATATATATATATATATATATATATATATATATATATATATATATATATATATGCGTGTGTGTGTATATATAATGAGAGAGAGAGAGAGAGAGAGAGAGAGAGAGAGAGAGAGAGAGAGAGAGACAAAGAAGACCAGAGCTGGTTAAGAACAGGACCACACAAGCAATTACCAGGATCGCGGTAAAGACAGTATGAGAATGTCATTAAAAAAGTTTTAATTAAAAAAAACCTCTTTAGTTGTGTGACGACTGGAGATTAGTAGGCAGTTTGATAATTAGTTTTAAAACATTTTTGTCCCTCTGCTATTTCTCCATGAAATGAAACTTTGCTCCAACTGTAATAAAGAATATTTCACTTTGAATGAGAAATCCGCTGCCGTTTGTTGGCTATAGAAGATTCACATCACCTGTGCATCTGATGTCTAGGCCACTCCCTTACGACGACATTCCTGATTGGTTGTTGATAAGCCAATCATAGGGCCGGAAACTCTGTCTCTCGAGGGAGTTCACATAGGCAGGTATCCCTCAGCAGAGTGGAACATATATCCTGCCTATGTGAACTCTCTCGAGAGAGACTGAGAGTTTTTAGCCCTGTGATTGGCTTATCAACAGCCAATCAGGAGCGTCGTAAGGGACGGCCCTAGACATCAGATACACGGTTGATGTGAATCTAGTATAGTTATTAGAATACAAGGTCAATTGTATTGCTCTTTGAATAAAAGGATCGATGCCACTATTTTTTTTACAAATATAAACGTCTGTGGCATTTATAATTCTATCATGAAAATGAACCATATTACTAAGTTTAAGAATACTTCAAAATTTTCTTTGCTTGAAGTGAACTTAGACGTTTTTCTTGAAAGACATTGAAGAAAATAAAGTATTTATACAATATCAGACTGAATCATAAACAACAGCTTACTCTCGCTGTGGAAAAATTCAAAGCCTTTATACTGAGATGTCCCTTAAAACCTAACGATAAGAAATTTTAAACTAAATTTAATGATTTGTCAGAATTTATTCACAGGTCCTTGGGACTGATAACATATTCATCAACTGTCTGTGTCTTCCTAATCCTTCTATTCGTAAGTAACTTCAGAAAAAAAAAAAGACCTTATGCAACCTAGACACACAGGTCTATATCATGAATTATAAATGTCTCCCAACAACAGTTATTGAAGGTCGTTGTGTTGTCGAAATTCCAGTTAATAAAAAAAGCTTATTCAATCTAATACTACGTGCATTGAAATTACATTCTCTATCAATTGAAATTCCATTCCAAGTTAATTTAAAACTACTCTCTCAATTGAAATGATATTCCAGGTTAAATTGAAAACTACAGTGGAAGAGGGGTATCAGTCTTTATAGAAGCATAGCCAGAATTCTCTACAATATTTTGCCGTAATTCTTCAATTAGAAAAGTATCTTGTGATACCTAGTATTTGTTAGGCGTATAGAGAACGGAATTTTGGTGAAATAAAAAGAATATATAATATAACGAATCACGAGAATGAGTAAAACTCACCAGTCAATTAATATTGTACATACCAATATTTACAAGTAACGTATCCTAAAGGCTGGCATAAATCAAAATTGAAGACAAACGTTCCCTCCCTTGATTTAATTCTCACTCAGTATTTCTAGTTCGAAACCCACCAAAATTGAGGACAATCTCCCACAATGTCCAATTCCAAAACGCTGGCATAAATAAAGAAGAAAGACAACTAATCTGGAATTCTGGAATTTCAAACCTCTTGGAATTGGAGACAAACGTTCCCCGATTTAATTCTCACTCAGTATTGCTTGTTTGACCATATTGGTCTAGATCAGTGATTCCCCCTACAGGGCATCTTACTAGTTTTCAGCTGAATCAGGACACAGTACCAACCCAGAAGCAACCAACAACAGTCGACTAACACTGGGTCCCTAATTCTACTGTTATGTGAACAGAGGCTTTGGGTGTGAAGAAACGCGCCCATCCGTTTCTCCCCGCCGGGGACTCGAACCCCAGATCTCCCGGTTGTGAGGCGAGTGCGTTAACCAATTCGAAATCGCTGGCTTAAATAAACAAGAAAGACAACTAATCTGGAATTCTGGAATTTCAAATTTTTTGGAATTGGAGACAAGCGTTCCCTCCCCTGATTTAATTCTCACTCAGTATTGCATGAGGACAATCTCCCATAATGTCCAATTCGAAAACACTGGCATAAATAAACAAGAAAGACAACATATAGACAAGCAAGACAACTAATCTGGAATTCTGGAATTTCATGGATTTGGAGACAAACGTTCCCTCCCCTGATTTAATTCTCCCTCAGTATTGCTTGTTCGAAACCCGCCCCACAAACTTGAGGACAGTCTCTGTATTAGCAATTCCGGAAGCTGCAGTTCAAGACGACAATTGGGTTTCATAGAATGAATCGCTTAGCCAATGTGGCATGAGAGAGAGATGAAGTCATTTGAGATACTCATGGACGCTAACACAAATTCCGAGGCTCGTGAATTGAGGAAATATATGTGAAGTTGATTATCAGGATACGGTACAACGAAGACATAATTGTTTGGAGGGATGCATGATGCAACTTACTTGTGTTTTTTTTTTTAGTTCCTCACTTACATACTAACGTACAAGTATGTGCATGGATGTAAGTATGCACTTACGCAAATTTTTAAGTGAAAGAGGGAAAGAACTCGCATACTTATGCATTTCTATTAATTTATACATTAGCAAAACTTTTCATACATTAATTTGAATATTTCTCATGCCGTTGACTTTATATGAGAGGACTGGACTGTCATATACAGGTCATTAACCCCTAATATATATATATATATATAATATATATATATATATATATATATATATATATATATATATATATATATATATATATATATATATATATATATATATATATATATATATATATTATATATATATATATATATATATATATATATATATATATTATATATATATATATTGTAATCCATAATTACTTTAAATATTTTTTTCGTGGTTTATGTCATTTTTGTTTTAATTAAAGTTCACGAAAAGTTCTCTTGATTCTTTTATCCCGGCCAAGGTTTTGTTTTTGTTTGTGTTCATTTGTATAGTGTTTATTCACCATATTTTTTTTTTTTTGCCTTTCATGTTTTGTGGAGCGGACTACCCGTCTTCAGTGCTTCGCTTGTCGAACTGCCCCATTACGTGGTTATGCCAAAGACAATACACGAAAGATGGGAAACTGACTATTAATACCATTAAAAAAAACATCATCCAACCCGTCAGAATGCGTGCCATCTATTGATCATGCCCTCAACTAAAACTCGGCTGTGGCGTAGCGCGGCTTTTTTAAATGTTAAAATTTATTCTTATGCTGCAATAAACTTCTCTTTATAAATTACTGAATACTAAATCGATTAATATTGCTTGTTAACATGATTATAGGGCTCTATCATAGCTTATGACATATATTAGGCATTTCTGAATCATTAAATAAAATCCTTCAGTTAATGTAACATTAATTGCTAAGTATCTTTATCTAAAATTGAGAGGGCAGTTAGAATGAAACAAACTTATTCTCATATTATCTTATTATTTCACCAATATAGTATACAGTAATTATTTTCCTTTTTTTGGGCTTGTGCTTATGATTGTATACTGTACATAAAACAATACATATATGTCAGACAAATCTAAGAACCTAGAGGAATGAATACAGTTTATTATATTTTATGATTATTTATTAAACTCTTGATAAAGTCAAAACCTATTTATAACAATTTATTAAAATCTCATAGCCCAATTGTGGGAGTTCTCAAAAATGCATATTCAATTGGCACCCTTTTATGAAGGTAATGTAACCAACACTTCTGCCTGGTATTTTCTAGTAAAATGCCATTTCTGCAAGAAGCATGCACATTCCTAAAAAAATTTGAAACAATTATTCTAACTGACTTGAACCATGTTTCTTTTTGCATCATGTACAGTACAAGCAAATATCATAGGTTTTCACAACTTGTTTTGCCAATTTATTACTACTGTATTACTGCGTACATTTGCTGCCAAATGGTAAATCTACTTTGGAATACTATGTGGGGTGTTGGTACCAATTACAAGATTTCATTTTAAAAATTGAACAATTATGAGCATATAATGCAGAAACAGATGAAACGGTAAGAATGGATCTTGTGGGAGCAGATATGCTGGTTTGCATGTAATTTTTTTTTTTTTTTGAATGCTTTTATCCATACATATAGGAAAATTCAATCATAGATTAAAAGGTTAGTGAATTTGAAATTGAAATTAAAGTAAAACACTCTAACTTAACTAACCTACTTATGCTCTCCCATATGAATGCTCCCACAAGATCCATCCTTCCTGATGAAACAACTTTGGTTTGCTAAATCGTTTGGCTTATTTAATGAAAAAATTTAAGGTTTCAAACATTTATAACTACAACCCAAGGGTAAGCTGCTGAGAATATAACATAACTACAGATATATACAATATATCAAAGTTGCTGTGAGTAGCCTATCTGGAAAAGGCATGGAGACCCAATATTCACGAATTGTATGACAGTGATAGGAATTGGTATGTTTATTTCATATTTCTAGAGATTTTCAAGATATGCAAATAAAACTTTAAGGTATTTATTTGAAATACAATTGACGCCTCTAAATGACAAGAAAATATAGTTTTTTCTGGTTGATTTTGATATGTTTTTCAAGATAGCTTCATTTCCATTGCAAATTACTGTTGACAAAGTTAGGTAACTGTTGGCATGGTTATGGTACTGCTGATATGGTTAGGTTTACTGTTGACATGATTAGGCTACTGATGTACACTACCAGGAAGGTTAGGTTGGTTGTTGGGGTTTCAAATGGCAAGATTATTTTTGATATTTTTTTCTAGTCGAAAATCACATAAATATATTTTCTTTCCGCTTAGAGGCGTCCACCGTATTGTAAATATTTTCCAATATTCATTTCGGAATAACACTGCACCGACATTCAATTTTGCTTTGGTCTATTTTATTTCTTCATTTTCTCTAAAAGTCATCGTGTACTTTGTAACAGATGTAATGATTTTATTACCTTTCTTTATTCTGAGGAAAAGCATGAAAAATCAGATGGGGAAAATCATTTTTCGTCCTATTGCAAACCACACACGGGTGATGATGGCTACGCCCACACATGATTGAAATTGAATGCCCCGCTTTGTGAAAAAGTAAACAAACAGACGATGGATTGTCTTTGTAAAAAAAAAGACGATGTAGGCAGGTGCAATGCTACCGCCATCTTCATTTCATGCCAGGTACTAAATTGTACGCGGCCGATGCGGCTGTGGTTTGAGCTTCCCATCTTTCGTGTATTGTCTTTGGTTATGCTTTCGCTCTCTCACCCTTTACCTGGAGTGCGTTTTTGGGCAGCGGGGCAGAGAGTATCGGCTCCCCAACAGAGGAGGCCTTTCAGCATTTTTCACGGCTTAATTATCGGAAGATATTTGTTCCTGATTCTGCAGCTACCATTGAATTTGAGAGGCTCCTGCTAATGAATTTTAACCTTACTTATAAGCATTGCTGTTGCTTTTGTGCTGCTGCTTGCCACTGCTGCTGGCTGTTGCCGTGTGTTTGACCTCCTGGAGTCGTCAGGAGGCCTTCTAGTGGCGAAGAACGGTAAGCGGACGTATATGTTCTTCCCCCGCCTGCTTACATAATATAGACAATTTACGTTTGCCCTGGTGATCCCCTCGGTGCAAGAACACCCCTAGTGATCCGGAAGTAGGACAATTACTGTTGATGCGTTATACTAATCTGATTACGAATTCGATGTGGTCTTTGAGAACATATGCAAGAATTCTTCAGCTATTTCTTCATTACCTCTTTAATGTAGTATTATCGTCGATTTAGGACATATTATTATTATAAGGTGTATTATGATTAATAATTATTGTGAAATTGATTAGCTTTAAGGTTTACTTCACTTTACAACTCCAACTGTTTTATGCTAGGGAAAGTGTGTTTTTTCTGCCTCCTACACCTTTCTTTCTCTTCGACTGAGGTATAAAAGTTAGGTAGGCGCGTGATGGTTCGAGTGTTATTATTGTAAAGTAGCGTATGTGTTTTTCCAGTTCCTAAGAAAGCTTTTCAAGGACTACTTTTTGTAATTTAAGACTATTTTGTCAATTAAATTTATTGTTAAGTTTGATTCAGTGTTTTTTATATCCCTTTTTGAGAGTTATTTTGCTTTGTGAATTTTGTGTCGCTGCTGGTTCTTACCTGGTTTTTTGGCACTGAGCCAGTCTGGAAAAAGAACCCTGGATGAATATAATCAATCGTAAGTTCAATACAATATATATATATATATATATATATATATATATATATATATATATATATATATATATATATATATATATATATATATATATATATATCTATATTAGGAGTTAATGACCTATATATGACAGTCCAGCCCTCTCATATAAAGTCAACGGCATGAGAAATATTCAAATTAATGTATGAAAAGTTTTGCTAATGTATAAATTAATAGAAATGCATAAGTATGCGAGTTCTTTCCCTCTTTCACTTAAAAATTTGCGTAAGTGCATGCTTACATCCATGCACATACTTGTACGATAGTATGTATGTGAGGAACTAGAAATATAAAACAAGTAGTTGTAGCATGGATCCATCGGAATAATTATGTCTTCGTTGTATCGTATTCTCATTATATATATATATATATATATATATATATATATATATACTATATATATATATATATATATATATATATACATACATATATATATATATATATATATATATATATATATATATATATATATATATATATATATATATATGTGTGTGTGTGTGTGTGTGTGTGTGTGTGTCCTGCGCAGGACATATAATGAGAACGTCAGATAATAGAAAAAAAAAAAAAACAAAAAAAAAAAAAACAAAAACAGAATGGGTCCCTAGAGATTGGAAACGAAATAGGGGAAGAAGGAAAAGAAGACGATGGATTGACGAGCTAAGAAAATTTTTTGTGGGTCTAGAATGGCATAGAAAGACAATAAACAGACGACAGTGGAATGACAATGAAGGACAATGTATGAGGCCTTTGTCCTGCAGTGGACTAACTAACAACTGCTGATGATGATGATAATGATGATGATGATATATACATACAAGCACTTTTTGGGTTACATTATTTTTGTGGTAACTGAATCACGAAAGGTCTGTTAATTAACGACACTTGATACCCTAATTAGGCTAATCCAAACCATTCAACCTGAAATTCACTTTTCATAATCATGACCCATTGCCATTTTGGCGCGGGGAAAAATAATACTCACTCCACGTTATTAAGTTTCAGGTCAAAATGCAAATAAACACATTTGCCGCTGTGAAAGATAATGCGGTTAATAGTGCCTTTTAGCACCTTCCATTCAGCGGAAATTGCGCCGATCCGCGCGGTTTAACGCGCAGAATTAGCCTGAATGCGCGGCGTTATCCCATTTTTGCATGTCGTTTTTTAATTAGTGATTGATGCGTCGGTTGTCGTTTGATGCTTTTGAGTTTGATAACTTAAAGATTGACATTATATTTGTAGGCAATCACGTTTTCTATAGATGCTGGTTTCGTTTCTAGTTACTGTAGATTATATAAACATTCTTCTAAAATAAATGCGTTAAAATTTGTAGGCAATCTATAGATATTAGTTTCGCTTTCAATGACTGTAGAATATAAATATTCTTATAAAATAAATACATCAAAATAATCCTTTTTCATAATTTGTAACACATATGCGAACTACTACAAAAAAAGAAAAAATAATTTTATTTTGACCCAAAGAATTTGTGTCCCTAGAATTTTAGAAGGGTGTCCCAGTTCAGTAACCACCTGATCATTTAATTGCAAATATATATAATAACTAATTTTTTTCTGGGAATCTCTATGATTTTTAGAAGGATGTCTCAGTTCGTAACCACCTGAGCATTTAATTGCAAGAATATAGCCACTACATTTCTTTCCTGGGAATTTCTGTAATTGTCAGAAGGATGGCTCAGTTCAGTGACCGACTCAGCATTTCATTGCAAGTATAAATAGCCACTATAATCTTTCCTGGGAATTTCTATGATTTTATATGGTGGTCTCAGTTCAGTAAACACCTGAACATTTAATTGCCAGAATATAACCACTACAATTCGTTCCTGGGAATTTCTATGATTGTCAGAAGGATGTCAAAGTTCATTAACCACCTCAGCATCTAATCGTGAATAGGCTGCGAATCTGGAGCATTATCCCAACTCCGTAAAGCTCTGAGAAATAACCTTAACATTTTCGGACGTGAGAGACTTTCGCAAAAAAGGGTTAAAGATGGAGTAATTTTCGCCCTGTCATTCCGAGTCACGAACGCCCATAAACCTCTTGCTTAATATTTTTAAGGTAACGAGGGCTATTCATTAAACCGAAATCTTTTTCGCTAAATGAGACGGTAAAATATTTCGGGGAGAAAATATAAAGGTTCAGATCTAATATGGAATTAATTTTGAGGTGATATTTTGTCATCCAAAACAATTAGAGGAACGACGAGGAAGTTTTTTATTTCAAGCATCCTTCATCCCAAATAGCTTGTTCGTACGGTGTTTTTACGTTGCATGGAACCAGTGGTTATTCAGCAACGGGACCAACGGCTTAACGTGACTTCCGAACCACATCGAGGGTGAGTCTCTATAACCAGAAATATCCCAAACAGCTTCTTCAGACACAGCTTCTTCAAATCAGCCGAGGAACGAAGCCTGGATTTAGATGCTAAACTAAACAATCTTTTGTCTGTATTCTTGTTGGGTTCTCGAGAGCCGAGAACCATCACTTTCCTCGAGAATAAGACGCATTAGAATTCATCGAGAGACGTATATGTTGATAGTCGCAAATTCTTTCGATTTGTAAATATACAGCTCGTTGGATGGCTGCCATGAAATCTGGGAAGGATGCAAATCTTGTCCCAGCTTTATGATTGCCGGCTGAAAAAAAATGCACGAAATTTTGTGTGTGTTTTCTCTTAATCTAAAATTAATAGATTTTTATTTCTTGAAAACGCGTATTTTCTCTTTCTTTCCTTCCTATGAACAGATCGTTAAGTTTCGGCAGTTGTTCCTCTCTTTAAAAGTGCTTGTGTACATCTTGTCCCATCCTTATGATTGTCGACGAAAAATAAAATTGCACGAAATATTTTTGTGGTGTTTTCTCTGAACCTAAAGTTAATAGATTTTAATTTCTTGAAAAAGCGTATTTTCTCTTTCTTTCCTTCCTATAAACAGATCGTTATGTCTAACAAGTTGTTCCTTTCTTTACAAGTGTTTGTGTCAGCGTGTGTATGTGAGAGTGAGCGTGTTCGATGCAGCCATCTACGCTTGAAATAATACACTCCCTGATGTTATCATTTCTTAAAAATGTCTCCCGGGCATCACAACTTCAGCTCACTCCAGTTACGACCCACTTGGAACCCATTCACATGCTAATGATTCTTCTACTCTCTGCATTTCATCTTCCTTTCCCAAGAAGCCTGGTGGACCCTCCAAGGCCCACTTAGCCTTGCATGACGCCGTTATTAAAGCTGATCCATAATGCAGATCGGTATCGAGCGCCGGATGAGATTATTATGCTAGCTACACTGATTTTCGAGTTATCCCCCCGTCTCTCTCTCTCTCTCTCTCTCTCTCTCTCTTCTCTCTCTCTCTCACAATGATTGATGCATTCTCTGTACCTGTTGGAAATTCGAGAGAAAAATGGAAAAATTGAAAGAGAAAATCATAGAGAGAGATGAAAATTGTAAAAACAGCAAAAATAGAGAATTTGAGAGAGAGAAAAATACAGATAAAAAAGAGAGAAAGAAAGCAAAAAAGAAAAAGAGAGCAAAAGAACAATAGAGCCAAACGTGACAGGTACAGCCATCTCAGTAATCATATAAATCCATGAACTTAGAGGAGTAAAATCATTATGTTCAAATAGAAAGATACTTTAGATGCATTTTCTGTCTTTTCCCAAAACATCATAGCATCAAGTAGGATGGATGAAGGTGAACTCTCTCAAATTCTTTATTTTCTATCCTTTTTATCTTGCATAATTTTCCTCTCTTTCTGTGATTGTCATTTTACTCCCGACTTTTCTCTCGTTCTCCCCTACTTTTTCTCCTAAGTGTCTATTTCTCGCTTTATTTTCCTCTCGTTCTCTCTTTTTATCTGCCGTTTTCTCTCTATTTTTTACTCTCTTTCTCTCTTTTTATCCGTATTTTTCTCTCTCTCAAATTCTCCATTTTCTATCCTTTTTATTTTGTATAATTTTCCTCTCTTTATGTGATTTTCTCGCTCAATTTGTCATTTTTCTCTCGACTTTTTTCTCGTTCTCGCAGACTGTCTCTCTCTCGAGTGTTTATTTCTTGCTTCATTTTCCTCTCGTTCTCTCTCTCTTTATCCGCATTTTTCTCTCTCTCAAATTCTCTATTTTCTCTCCTTTTTTAAAATATAATTTTCCTCTACGTGATTTTCACCCTCAATTATTCATTTTTTTCTCGACTTTTCTCTCGTTCTCCCCAACTGTCTCTCTCTCAAGTGTCTATTTATCGCTTCATTTTCCTCTCTTTCTCTCTCCTTTTCTTCCTTCTCCCGTCCCGATGATACCGGAATCTTCGCGTAGACGTCAGGAAAAAACGTAAACACACCCATGATTGAATTCTTTGTTGTTTCACATCACTTCGCTGAGACTGCAGTTTCCACGTCTTGGTCTCTGTTTTCATTCGACGAGTCAACGGCAAATAATAAAAGCCTTCGCTATTCCGGACGCATCTCGAGTCATTACGAATTCAGAAACAATACTCTGGCTCCAGCTGCCATAACATGACATGTGTTTTTGGAAGTTGAGGGGGAGAGAACACGGTTTACTTTATCTATTTCCAATCATTTACCGTTCTGATACTTGATGCTTGACGCGCGCCGTTAATCAATCAAGCATTTAGTTTCTTGCTTTTCACATTAGCTCTTGTTCGTTTTAAATATAGAAAAATAACATTCGAAATTGCTTAAATACTTTCCCTAATGCATGTCGTATTCTGAAAAGGAGGAATCTGGTTATTTTCTTTTAAATAGAAAAACAATATTTGAAATTGCTTAAATATTTTACCTAAGGCATGTTGTACTCTGAGAAGGAGAAATTTATTGTTTTTTCTTTCAAATTAGAAAAATAATTATTCGAAATTGCTTCAATACTTTACCTAAGGCATGTCGTTCTCTGAGAAGGAAAAGTTTATTGTTTTTTCTTTTAAATAGAAAACTAATATTCGACATTGCTTAAATACTTTCCCTAAGGCATGTCGTACACTGAAAAGGAGAAGTGTATTGTTTGTTCTCATTTACTGTCTCATTAAGACCATAATCATATGAGTCTAGCCAAGGCAAAGGTATTCAGACAAGCTAATACGTCCACGTTCCAATGAGCTGGTATAGTATCATTAAAATAAGCTGAATGTTCAAGCTAATCATGGACATAATACACCCACGATGTTTTCGGTAAGAAAAATATAGGCACACGTTCCAATGAGCTAGTATAGTATCATTAGAATAAGTGGAGTATTTTATGTTATACGTTGCTACCGACGTGGACTTTGATGGAAGTGTAAGGTAACCCCCCCATGCCCTTTAATCATGGAAGATATATAGCTCCCCCATTCCAAGCAGACGCCGCATGAGTCATGGTTTCATTCATCAAGTGACATCTGAAGGATTCGCCTTAAACGTACACAAGGACGTTAGGTTAATTTAGTAGGAATTAAGCCCATTCTTGATGGAGGATCAGAAAATAACCTAACGGTGACAAGTGTGACCCTGATAATCTAATGATTTTCTATAACCTTCGTACCTTGCTAGTTATTATCAAGAAAAGAGGCTAACAATAGCATCTACACAAGGATGGTAAGTTAATTTAGTGGGAATTAAGCCCATTCTTGATGAGGAAGCAGAAAAACAACCTAACAGGGTGACAAGTGTGGCTCTGATAATCTTACGCATTTTTGTGACCTTCGCACCTTGCTAATTATTTTCAAGAAAAGATGGTAACAAAAGCATCTGAAGGATACAACTTATAAATTATTATGAAAAAATAACCACGACTAACAACAAACAGCGAGGAGAAAAAACTGGCCAAATATCAAACAAAGTCAGGACTTTCTCCTCTGACCGTCGGCTATAATTGATTGCGCCTTTTGTACCTGACTCGCTGGAGTTATTGCTTGCTATTTTCTCAATGAGCACCGTTATCGTGTTCACTCGAGCTGTCTCGATGTCGAGTTCCACGTTACTACTACTACTACTACTACCAGTGGGAGTTCACATTCTTCACTGTGAAGCTGCAGAGCAAGAGCAGCCTTCTTGGCATTTGTTACTTTAGTGAAATGTAAACAGGTACTGCAAAGAAACTGCTCATCCGCTCTTTTCTAAGACCTTTTTTTACCTTTTGGTTGCAATTATCTGTAAAGGATATCTATACATTTATTCTATATTGTTTTTTCTCGTTTATCATCTGTTTCACGTAAGTTCATTGTTTGATGTGGATGTAAGCTTGGTAAGTTAAAGAGGTGTTTGACTCTCTCTCTTTTCTCTCTCTCTCTCTCTCTCTCTCTCTCTCTCAATATATATATATATATATATATATATATATATATATATATATATATATATATATATTATATGTGTGTGTGTAAATAAATTCTTCTGTTAAAAACCGGACACGTCTCAAGTACAAAAGACTCATTAAAACACTGGTTTGGATATAGTAATGGGCCTTTTATACTTATATATAATATATATATATATATATATATATATATATATATATATATATATATATATATATATATACATACATATATATATATATATATATATATATATATATATATATATATATATATATATATATATATTAGTCCTTTTTGTTGAAGAATCCAAATGCAGAATAATTCTAACGGATCTCACATTGCATTAATTGAAATGGTAGACACCAGACTCCGGAAGAAAGTCTGGTTTGCGGTTTGCATGGAATGCAGTATAGACGATTATTTATTATTATTATAATAGTATAATAATTATCTGCCCCGCTGGAGAGCTGCTGTTATCTGGAACCCGGACAATGCACCTAATTTTCGAGATTGATGTTTTAATCAGAAATCTGTTTTCGATGGTAATTTCATCATCACCTGTGTTTGATTCGATTTGAAGAGTATAGTGAAGGAATATTATTATTATTATTATTATTATTATTATTATTATTATTATTATTATTATTATTATTATTATTATTATTATTATTGATTATCATTATTATTATTATTATTATTATTATTATTCAGAAGATGGAACCTATTGATATGGGTTTATAAGTGATGTATATTCGTGTTTATCATATCAATACGTCTCGTTGTCTTTGTAAAAAAGAAATTCATTATTTCTATTTGCCCATCAGATATCCTGAGGAAACAGGACGTGTGAACGACCACACAAAACTGTTTATTTATGAATCCCCTTTTCTGGTATATGTATCACTCAAGTTTTAAGATAATTACAACATCTTCCATCTGAGAGGAGATCTTCACTTGTCTCAAGTTGAGGTAACCTACTTTGTCGTTAAAAGTTAAGCTAAGAGAAGAACCAATATCTCTGATGAAAGTCTTCTAAACGTCTTGCTGAAAGTTTAAGAATTCTTTTATTAAAGTTTTCGTCCTCGCAGGAAAATCTACATAATAGATGCATCGTAGCTGGCTCAGGCTCTCTCTCTCTCTCTCTCTCTCTCTCTCTCTCTCTCTCTCTCTCTCTCTCTCTCTCTCTCTCAGCGACGTCAAAAACGAAGCCTGCACATGGCAGCCATGAAAGACGAGGTATCCGGAGTTCTCTTCTGTATTTAGAAAAAAAGGTATTTTTTCCAAGATTTTATCTCATGATCGATAGATTAATTGTGCTTCCTTCAAAATTTGATATTCAATATATAAGGATTTAGGCAGCAAATAATGATATTTAGGCAGCAGATAATGATATTTTCCACCCTAACCTGATATTCAATATATAAAGATTTTAGAGGATTTAGGTAATATATAATGATATTCGAAAGGTATTTTCCCACTAATATGTTTGCTTGATGTTCGTGAGACGAATTCTGATTTCTTTAGCATCTGATACTAAACATAAAAGGCTTTATGGGATAAAAAAAACGTATTTTTAATTGCAGTTTTGATAATTTTCTAAATAATAGATCAAATCAGCTGGTCTCGAATAAAAAGAAACAGTCAAACAAAGTACTCATGTTAGAGAGAGAGAGGGCTCAAGTAAAATTCTCTCTCTCTCTCTCTCTCTCTCTCTCTCTCTCTCTCTCTCTCTCTCTCTCTCTCTCACACACACACACACACATCATTCTTCATTCCTGTCCTCTTTCTCCATCTTCCAAAACCG